>NW_017141919.1:9457-79781 GCF_001652005.2 Ceratina calcarata
TCTCAAGATACGAATAACCGTATTGTATTTCTTACCTATCCTGCATTTTACTATCGTCCTGTACATTATGTGCACATCATGATTTCCTAGCAAGTTCGATACGATTTCAGACTAAATATTCAATACTTCTTGTAGTAACTAAATCGAAAAAATTGGTCGGCAAGGTCTAAATAAGGAAATTATTTGTCATGCAACCAGGTATCTAGTATATGCTCTTAAGAGTTAAACAAAGATTGCCAAAGAATTGTTCGAACTTCTTATATTCAGGATACATACATATGTATGTAGTATTACTGTAAACTTCCAAAACGGTAATGTTTGCGTAAAAGTTTTACAATATTTTATGAGCTTGATGATTTGGTGGAGACTTCACATAATATAATCGAAATCTCTTGAAGGTTCTCATAAAATCATGTTTAGTATATTTTAAAGTACTTTTCATTTCGTGGAAAAACACGTTTCATCTCGCATAGGCAAGTTTCCTGTCTTTTCCTGAATTCTTTTATTTAGTTCTCAGAAGATGAATGAATGATATGAACAGTTTACGTGGCGTTACTATGTAATTGCAAAGAAATAATAGGCACACATATGTACAAGTACAGTAAAGAAAGTAATCATAAGTAATGAAACGTTCGTAGAAAAAGGTATAAATTATTATTTGCACCTGTATAATTATTTATTATAATCGAAGATATCAACGTCCAGTGGAATCATTGAGCTCTAGGACTAGGACACGTGTTCAACAGATGCCAACCGCGCACCAATTAGATGGCGCACAGCGAATGCTAGCTCTTGATTGGTGCGCATTAACTATATAAAAGAGATGCTTTAAAGCTACAAATCACTTTATATCACATTGCAACCACGTTGTATCAAATCGCACATGAGCACGTATCGTTTCTCATTTTTTCGTATGAATGATTTGAAGAGTTGAAATGTTGGATTTTGTTCGGCTCAGCTCCATTCCGATTTGTTATCCAATTAGTTTTTTTTTATATAATAAATAAATGTTAACTGAAAAGAGTTCTTTGTACATAACATGTAGTAAAATAGTAGTAGTAAACAAAGTAACCGAAAATATAAAAACAGTTTTCTTTACCAACAGGTATAATGCATCTAAATTGATGATTAACCGTAGTCTGATACAATAGTATTACAGTAATACCTTCTGACATTACTATAAGATTAAAGCTTCGAAGATATCATAATGAATGGCGCCAGCGTGTCTACATTTGCAGTAATAGAATTTGTATGGACGAGTGGCGATATAGGCAAGGTCTAAACACCCTTCACTTTCATAAGTAAATATAATTCAATTCTTGTACATTCTAAAACATAGGATAAGATTCACGATTGTATATTCTAAATCATAACATAATATTGTATATTTTCACCACACACCCTTCTTTAACCCGTAATCTCATCCCTTAGTCATCCTTGACCTTACTGATAATCATCCCCACTCCCTTACTTTCCACTTTCCCGGAGTTTTTCTTATTCATCAAGAATAGAGCTAATAGAGAATACTTCTTTTCGTCTTAAAGATCACATCAGGAACAGAAATACAGTCAACCTAGTGGAACTTAGAATAACTCAGTTATTCCACTCCTTGTGTAATCCAACAGTGCCTACTTTATAATCCCACTATTAAAGTATTTAAATTTATAAAAGTGTTACCAAAATTTGATCAGCACATCTGAAAATAGATATTCATTTACCCTTAACCGCAGTTTTCCAGTGGTGCAGAATTCATCTAAAAAATAGATCTAATCTTTGTTATATTCATATCAAAATTTCTATTCATACCATATTATATTTCCATTGTTTCGAGTTACCAATCACTACAGTGACGATGCGAAATAAAACAGAAGTCCACCGAGAGGCTAAAGATAAAAAAATTTTCACCAAATAATTATATTATTGCAACCAGCTTGGAGAACCCAAGCTATTGTCATAGATTAAAGATAAAAATAGTTTCGTCGGAATGCAAATGAGAAAAAAAACAAGATTTGGAGGTCGTCCGACTGAGCCATTAATCTTTTATCCATTGACCCGACGTAATATTTCCTATGCTCGTTTCACCTTCGGTATCCGTAGACGAGGTCGTGGCTCGAGAGCCACACACCGTCAATGCCATCGGACATAGCGATGATCGTCGTTTAGAGCGGAGTGGTAATGGTAACGCTTCGTCGGATGGACGAAAGGTGACTCAACCTAACTAGCGTATATGTATGGAAGTATGTAACTCGGTTTCAAAGCGCCGAAAGAAAGGGAAAGTACCTGGGACATCGAAGCATGGAAGTCTGACGTGCTCTCAGTTCACTGAAAGCGACTGGACGCACGCGAGAAACGATCCTCCGCCCCGTTCGGTCGCTCGTCTCGCGGGTAGTCGATCGGGATCGAGATTCGCGGTGAAGTAGCCCAATAGTCTAAAGTCTAATGGACACTAGTGTTCCCATTGATATCATTTATTTTGTGATGTGATGTGGACCGTGCCCGATTGACGAAAAGAGGTAGGGAACGATCAAGTCGCTGTTTATGGATCCTATCATTTTATGAAAATTTTATCAATGATTCCAATGTGACTTCTTGCATCGCACAACACAACCAAGCTATTGTCATAGATTAAAGATAAAAATAGTTTCGTCGGAATGCAAATGAGAAAAAAAACAAGATTTGGAGGTCGTCCGACTGAGCCATTAATCTTTTATCCATTGACCCGACGTAATATTTCCTATGCTCGTTTCACCTTCGGTATCCGTAGACGAGGTCGTGGCTCGAGAGCCACACACCGTCAATGCCATCGGACATAGCGATGATCGTCGTTTAGAGCGGAGTGGTAATGGTAACGCTTCGTCGGATGGACGAAAGGTGACTCAACCTAACTAGCGTATATGTATGGAAGTATGTAACTCGGTTTCAAAGCGCCGAAAGAAAGGGAAAGTACCTGGGACATCGAAGCATGGAAGTCTGACGTGCTCTCAGTTCACTGAAAGCGACTGGACGCACGCGAGAAACGATCCTCCGCCCCGTTCGGTCGCTCGTCTCGCGGGTAGTCGATCGGGATCGAGATTCGCGGTGAAGTAGCCCAATAGTCTAAAGTCTAATGGACACTAGTGTTCCCATTGATATCATTTATTTTGTGATGTGATGTGGACCGTGCCCGATTGACGAAAAGAGGTAGGGAACGATCAAGTCGCTGTCTATGGATCCTATCATTTTATGAAAATTTTATCAATGATTCCAATGTGACTTCTTGCATCGCACAACACATTATGATGTAAAAGATAATGTTCATCCAATTATTATAACCCTAGAGTAAAATATATAAATATTCGTCTGGTAAAAAAAGTTGAAGGAAAATAAAAAAGTACGAATTGAAATTTGCATGAAATTATTGTTTATTCGTCATCTTCATGACGTTCAATAGATTAAAAATGCAGAGTGTAATCTATTTTTACTCGTGGAATTCTTCTCGTATTTTTCATTTTATAACAAAGGGAACGAGGGATTCAATAGGAAATGCATTATGTGCGCAGCTGTGCTCGTGGCAGAAAGCGCAGCAGGCGCTTCGGGGACCGTAAAACGAGCAAACGTGTTTTATAGAATGCACGAACCCCTTAGTGTTTTTTTTCACACGGCAAGGACACCTGGATATAGCAGGAGGGATCGAAAATGTAGATGTCCTTCACCGGTGTTGTCCACTCTCTTCCTCTGACCCAGAAACAGGCTCCAATTATATTAACAACAGCTTTATATCATCCTTCGTTCGATCGACAGTTGACAAACAATATTAAATATGCATTAACAAGTTGTACGTAATAGGATCTGAAAATTGTTCGAATCATAGTTGACTGACGTAGCAAATAATTCATGATTACAACATCGTAGTGTATAAAGTAAAGGTAGACCTTGAACACTTTGGACTGGTCTTTAATCTTTGCTTGGGAACTATCAAAATAATTCATGGTATACCGAGAGTGATGGTCATCGTACGGCTCAAATCGAATCATAAAAGTATTATTAAGGGATATTTAATCCCTTCGATCATTAAGTACGACATTGCATAGTTAAAAAGATGGGTTCTTTTACAATTAAGGGAACGTTAAAACATACATATTCATGTATTATATAGATAACGGAAAGTAATTATATTTATTTTTTATTATTTATTTTGTGGAATAAACAAATATTATTATGTACATAATTGCGTGGACATATTACATCATGGAAGAGTTAAAGTTAAAGCATTGCAACCGGGTTAGCCGTGGTTTCATTAATGGCTATACTCCGTAACCGCGTAGTCTACGATCTACGTCGGATAATACTATTATGCCAGCATTACGCAATCGCGAAAATTTCACTTTCCGCGGTGCGATCGCGAACACACGAGCCAGTCAGCGTCTTACAAGATAGCTAGCGCGCGTTACCTTTAGATATCGCTACGGTGGATTTTTATTGCACATGTATGTACACACACGTGTATTCCAATCGCCTATCTTTTTCCTTTCGATGCTTTTTCGCTCTTTGCCTTAACAGGCTTGACCAACCGGTATCCCTCTGTCACACACACGCACTCGGTCCGTACAAGGACGAACGTGCCAATGTATACTATATTCTTTGTGAGATCGTGATAATTTTTAAAATTGCTTCGTGTCGAAAAAGAATTTTTTCGACTTGAATTTGCACAATCTCTTTACAGATGTTCAACCTTTGATGTCTGCTAAGAATTTTATTAGAAAATCGGCGTACGTATTATGCGTCGTACTATGTTCGTTCTTGATAAGAATTCGAAATTTGAAACAGCCTTGGAGTCTCTTAACTGAAACGGTTTCCACTTTCTTGCTCCATTACCACTGAACCACTAAATTATACAGTCACAATAGTTGGATTACACAATGATTACAAATGTACCTACTACAATTGCGCAATTCTGACGAAAAATAGGCGCAGTCACGGATTCTATTACCGTTACATTTCTCCACGCAATTCTCGAGAATTACGTGATTAAAATTTGTCTTTTGCGAAAAGAACAGTTTTTGCAAAGATCTCAAATATGATCAAAATGTTGTACTGCGCAAGCCCACGACCGTTATCCCATATATCGCATGAAAGACTGGGTCACCTTTCTAACTGAACTGACATAGTGACGCAATGAGCTAAGAAGCGTATCCTTGAAATTGGTGCAAAAAATGATAGCGTACTTCGAGTATTAGAATCGTTAGGATTCACGAATTTTCAAAGTAGTTTTTTAAAAAGTAAATTTAAAGAATTGTAAACAACCGTAATCTTCAGCTACACTAATTTTTGCGATTCCTATAGGAATTAAAATATTCAGATTAGCCTTCGATACGCATCCGCTTTATTGACTTTATATATAAAGAATACTTTTTGTCATTATTTCTTCACTGGAAGACATAGATTCAAGGGAAGAGTCTAACTTGACATCCTCAAGTATTTTCCGCAATCTGTGTAACTTGCAGTGAAGTAATTCCAACATTTGGAAATATCTAGCAGCATTTTTCGTTCGATTCGAAAAATTTCTTTGATAATTTGTATTAATTTTCTAGTAACGATACATGGAAGAACTATTGCTTTTCAGATTGCAATTAAATATTGTTTTTACATAAGGATCAAGACAGAGGAGATGTAGACACTGCGTAAAATTAACAATAAGATGGTGGTCAAAGAATATATTTACAGTTTCTCTCATTTCAGGAATTCTTCAGTTAATCAATTGTACGTGAAGAAATACCGGCCGAACATGTTTCAAAACGCGTATCGTGCTCGTGGAACCGGATTCTTCGAACGGTGTGCAGATGCTTCAAAATTGTCGGATGCTTGACGCGCCTTTATCAGGAGCCACAATGCTGGATCCAGTTCTTGGAATATCGACCGTATGGTGGTTGGTGGTGTACGCCAGTGTCCTGCTGCTGCTGTCGCCCCTGGTGCTGCTTTTCGTTGTGTTCCTACCGAATTTTCCAATACTGTTGCTCCGAAGGATGTGTTACATCCCGATAGAATCTATATGACGAACCTGCGATACGATATTAGGATTTTTTAAGTATCGTACGTTATTGAACTAAGCCTCATTACGTCAAAGTTAGGACATGTATGATAATGTAGTAATAATGCTATAGAATCATATGTTAATCTTCGAGATGTAGTTAGAAACTGAAAGAAAACAATATCGAACTTGAAATCACAAGAAGAATTACCTTAGCCTTTAACGATTTTACTGTAATTGTAAGAGGCTTAAGTTTATGACTCTGTTTCCAGACAGGTATTCGATATTGTGGGTCGAAGACGGTCGTAAAACACTCTAATACTTGTTTACAATTATGATGTGCGAGACTTGAATGACTGGTAATTCCAAGACGTACTTGTTGTATTACTTGCGTTTACAATAACTGCGTTATATTTTGTGTACAACATTGAAAATAATGAAAACTGTTCGTAAAGTTAATATTTATGACGTGGTTGTACTATAATTAATCGCAATTTGTGTATTTAACGTCGATGGACGCTCTTTATTATTGTTAGCTTTCGTTTTCGTATATATTCTAATTTTACATATACATATGTAATCATAGTATCAGTATGTATTTTCGAATTATTGTACATGATTAGAAATCAATTGCAGAAAGGAGATACTACTAACTCTATGCACTTGTGAATAAATTATAGTAATTCGAGACTGTGCGGAATAATTCTAAACACGCGATTCCATCTTTCAATTAGTTCACGATTCTTTCGTTGCCAAGATAATGTCAGACACGAATGTAACTGAAGCGTATGTAAAACTGATATATATATGTGTTTGTATGTAGTAACACCAACGCGAGCACGTTTTACAAAACGGCGAGAATTTCGAGAGATTCGTCCTCGACGAATCCGAAGTCAACTGTAGCGACGACGACTGTTGCGTCAGTGAGCTAGTTTACCCAGGTTCGTGTCGTGTGCCTGTTGAGCAATTTTTGTACATTAACTACAGACATACGACCTGGATTCTCTCTCATGAATTTTCTTAAACGGTATCGATTTTTTCGTGCATTAATTACGTAACATCGTGCGTCAATGAACGTTCACCATTGATCTTGTTAGTGACCCGATTTTTTCCAAACCGATTGAGAATGAATAGATTTTTCATTCGTTGGTTTGAAATTAGATGATTAGCATGTGTCAATTCGACGGCGCGCCAATTCGAGCCTTGCGTTACACACGAACGTGCCTCCAAATTGATATTTCGTTTTAAACAAGCACGCGGTGATTTACGCGTATAGCGATCGAGGTCGTTCATATTTTTTCCTTTTCTCATTCTGCAACACCTTTCAATTGACGTTTAGTTTGCGATATTTCGTGACGTTATTTCCAACTATCACGTGTCTGTTGAAAAAAAAATGTTATACATAATTTGTAGCTTTACCAACGTTGTAAATCAGGCTGGAGACATTAATGGACCCCCATTATAATGGATCTTCCATTCGATGTTTTATTACCCTTCTACTAATTATTCCTTTGTCGTTCGCTGTTGTAGAATCGTTTTCGTAGTACAAAGAAAGGACATTATCTGCAGTGCTTTTATTATCATTAATTTTAATACACTGTATTCCGTTTCACGAGCCTCGTTTAGGATGCATATGCATACTTAAAACTTTTGTAAATTAGCATGAGAACATTCATTTATTTCGTCTCATGATACCTGTTGAAAACGCACCTCTTGTTTAGAGTAATAAACACAATAATCGTAACGTTATTTGTTATTCATTTTCTTATCCTCAAATTTTTAATAAACTTCAATCTTCGTATTTTAATTTAAAAATCGAAACAATTTGAATAAAAATCTAAAGTATAATGAATGCGTAATGAGAAGATTTATCAATGGTGCATCATAGTTGCACGGTAAATACGTGTCCTGCGTTTCGCTGGCTGCCGCAGCCGGACTTAATGTTGAGAACATTCAATTCAAGTAAGTACCGATCGCGAAGTACTTTCGCCAGGTGGTGTATGTAGTGGGGGAGGCAGGACTTGAACCCTGGGACCCCATGGGCCATATATACTACGGTCCCATGCAGTTCTCTTGCTACTTGGTGTCAGCTTCTCGACGATCCTTACTGTTCATATACAGAGAGTACGCGATAATAAAAGGTAAGTACTATCGACACCGGCACTTACTTTATCTAAATTTACACCATTCATTATCATTCATCAATGAGGAATCTGAAGAGTCACATTCTCTTAAGAAACTTTTCATTGTTTCAAATAAAAATGAATGGAGTTTGCGTAACGTTAACGAGATGAATCATCGGGGTAATGCGTCTCTTCACGATTCTCAATTATATTACACGATATATACGTATACTAATAACGTTTGTAAAGGTACTTTTATCAAATATCTGATAAAACATAAGAGAGAGAGGCTCTTCTAAAGAGAGCTGTTATTATTGTTAAAAATTTGTTTGATCTTCAAGAATCTTATAGGCCTGTCAACTCGATCGCAAATAAGTACATATGAGAAAAACGTTCCAGGTTCTATTCTATTCTGTGCACGCGCACACCTCACCTCTTTTGTATGCGCTGCCTCGACCAAGCACATGCTAAGCTAGATCCTTATCCACCGGTGACAGTTCACTTTTCCAGAAACAATGTGTGGTTGACACGTGGCCAGATTCATGCACGTTGTTTCCCAGAAATCTGAATGAATTCTAGAAATTATCAACTTTTTTGTGTCCTCTTCGAAAAACAGAAGCAGAAAAAATGTTTATTACGTCCGCAAGAAAATATTACGATGTTGTAACACGACATGAGATATCTGCATAGCATTGTTGTTACATCAGAAATTGATAGATGTAATTGTTCCGAGCTTGTCAGTTTAGGATCACGCGGTGGTGTGCACGTGTACACCTCCACGACACGCGTATTTGTGGTAGATTTATCGGCCGTAGTATCCGCACGAGGGACTTTGAACTGTATAATTTTCTCAGTGACATGACAGTTTACGCGATGCTCTGTATCCGCTTCAATCGTACCGTCACGGTTACAAAATTGTGGAATTTAACTCTACCCTAGATCTATCCGCCGCCTATCAAACTCGTTCCTCTCTGATGTTTCATAGCGTGTTTAATTTTCAGATGAACCTCCTCATCTTCCTCGCGTTAGTAACTCTGGCCTTGGCCGACCCAGGACTCCTTAGGGTTCCTAAAGTGTATAACGCGGTGATTACCAGTAATCAAAATCTCTCTCCGTCAAGAGCGTACCCGGTCATTCAACCTGTGATCCATCGAACAGCGGTCGGTTACGTGCCACCGATTTATTACACACAAGTGGCACCTCACCTTGCCGAGTCAGATGTGCCGTACCTTTCTCAAGGAGCCCAAAAACCGAATCAACCTGAAAACCAAGCCTCAGCTACGACTATCGAGCAATCGAAACCAGCCAATGTCGAGGACGCCAAAGACGTTAAAGTGGAGGCGAACACAGATCCGAAGGACATCAGTTCAAAGCCGAAGGCCAGGGAACAGGAACCTTTCAGTTTCTATCCTAATTATCAATCGTTGTACTACGATCCTTATTTCTACACGTACAATGGATTGAATCCTCAGCTGGTTCCGGGCACGTACTACGCGGATTATCAACCCTACGGGACTCTCGAACCGATTCCCGCGTCCACACCGAAGAACGGGCTCTCCGAGCATCTGCTTCCAGCATACCACGAGGAAAAAAAGTTAACTACAAATGAGCGGAAAGAGAAAATACCGGATGTACCGCCTCCTCCACTTCCGACAGCCGTGCCGAAAAGTTCCTGAAGTAATTCAGCGAATTCGATAGGATTTACTTTTAATTAATTATGCTTCACAAGATTATCAGACTGATCATTTTCTAGTGTTTCGATGGAACGTGCATGGAGTGACTTTAATATTGGCTTAGGTATAAATTACGTGCTTTAAAATCATTTTCTAGAAATCCTGTACATCTCTTAATGAGTTGACACTGTAAAAATGTTTTAAGATCATTTTTCTGTTCTGATCATATAACATATATGTATACATATGTATACCTATCATATAATTCTATCGTAACATGCTATAATAAATAGCTTTCATTCCATATCCTTGAGATGAATGTCTTTCATGTATATTTGAAATCTGTATCTCTCACAAACAAGAATATAAAATTATTACATAAAATATTATACAGAATACATTAAATCGGAGTAGTGAATTTTACACCCTTTATAACAAAAAATTCAGAGTAAGTTTATCTTTTATTAATAATAGTGGTCGCATCGATCGTCAACTTTTTCGACAGCAAACACCTTAACGACAATTAGTATTTCTTCGTTTTCAAAGCCTTTAATATGAAGCTTCATCTCGCTAAAAGTGCCATCTTCTCTGCGTGTCGCGTTCAATTCAATCGTAGCCTTCGTCTTCTTCCGCCGCTCTATTTCGACACAGGTGATGCAGAACGACCCCTCTATCGACGTCAATATGTCGGCATCAGCTTGCGATGAATTGTGCACGCCGATTATGAAATTATGCTGATACACTAATTTCCCGCACTTACCAGATTTGCTATAAACCTAAAAATGTACTTCATTATTTAACTAAAAATCGATTGAGGAAAACACATAACATTAAATAGAAATTTCTGTCATCACATAAATATTATGATATGCATGCAGCTTTTGACGTTTCATACATTCGTATACATTATATACATCCTTTATATTTTTTACACGTTCAATCTTTATGTAAATCAGCACTCTATCAGTCTTACGTGCAACGATTGTAGACACATTGGTGCATACAAATTTCATAAATAGATATTACTTACATTCAACAAGTTTTTGTTATCGTTTGGTGAAACAGAATTTGAAGAACCTCTTGTAATTATATTGCGCTCGTACATATTTTCGTGTTCCGCAGATCCAAGTTGTTTCAGTCGAACGTCATTATTAGTTTTCAACGTTGGTTTTGCCTTCTTTATAGATTTTTGTCCATACGCGTTTGAATCGTAGTAATCTTTTTTTTTCTTTCCTATATTGAGACTATTTGTCTCTTTTGTATTAAACCAAGGTGCATTATGTTTATTCTTTTTCGTATCCACGCCGTGTTCAATGAATTTAAGAATGTTGACAGTTGCATTATTATCGATATTATTGATTGTAATTTTTTGCTCATCAACATTATTCGTCTCGTTCCTCACCGTAGGAGATTCGGTGGTCATTCCGGAGTCATTAATGTACCTCGGAGTGGTGGTAGCTGTTTTTTTCGCGTACTTCTCTGCTATTTCTTTCTGTCGAGCGTGAAATCGATCCATGACCGCCTTCCTTTGCGCGTAATAATCAGCCTTCTCGTTCGTTAAATTTTCAGATATAGCATTACGCTTTATCCGATACTTTGTCCCATCGATATGACCCCAACTCCTGGATTTCTCTTTCTCCGCATATTTACCATTGCTTGATTCGTACAAACGATCCTTCGTCTTTCGGTTTTTGTAGTTGGTTCGATTTAGTTTTAACTGCTTCTGATTATTCTTCGTAGTTTTGTACTCATTCACGTCTCTGACATTGCGTTGCTTTGTGTTTTCGTCTTCTGTCTGATAATGTTGAAATCGTACCGGTTGTGTTCGCGTCAATGTCACTCTGTGTAGCTTTGGAGTTTGTTCAGTTGTAGTCTCTGGCTCCTTTATATCTTCAGTTTCTCGGTTTACGCGTCTTCTGATCTTCAACTTTTCATAGTCTTGTCTGATTTTTAATTCATTCAACACGGATGCTTCGATTACCACACAAAGTGTCACGAGAATAACGAATAACCAAAGGATTTTCGCGATCATTGTCGATGGATGCGAAACGTTTGAGCACTGGCAAAGCGAATGAAGCAATCTGAAGATTTCTGCATCTTTGACCTCGCGTTATCTTGAGAGGCTCCGTTATACGGTTGTTTAAAAATGGTACTTAATTATAGCAATGTATTCATTTGATTTATCGCGGATTATTTATGGAGAATGGTAGTCTATATAATCTATGGCGTCAAGAGTTAATGGGGTCGATGGATTGAATCTTTATACACAATAATCAAATTCTTACGTTGTTAATTTTTCTATTAATATTATCATATATTTTAATGAAAGGAGCTTAACCAGGGGCAGAACCAGAAGTAATAAAAAGACGTATCAAAAAATGGGAAGGATAATTTTATTCAGACAAAATCAATTCGTATGAGCATGAGACAATGCGGTCGGTTTATATCGATTCAATGATAACGCTGTCATCGTTCTCTTCGCTCTCGTTTGGTCTACTTGTCTCTTTGTCCGGTTCAACCTTTGTGTCTAATTTTTCAATACCACCCTCGCTATTCTCGACTGGTCTCGTTGTGGTCGTCGGTTCTGTCGACGGTCTCGGCAGTTCTCCTGGTTGACCGGGCTTTAGGATCGGATATACCTGTAGAAGATTCATCAAAATGCATGCACTCAACGCTCACCAACTAACAACAATTTATTTTTTGACTAATGAAATATGCAGTAACCTACCGGACTCAACGGGAACCGAAAGTCATATATCGGATTGCCATAGTAGAAACCATAAGTAGGCAGATGAGGGATCGAAGGTTTTCCGTTCGCGATCACAGCAGCGGGAACAGCGTTCACGTTTGCGTGTACCTGAATAACAAAAATAACCTCGAATGTTAAATGTAAATGAGCGCAGAAGAACACAGAGCCGTGTTGTGTCTTTTTTTAAAAACACTTTACATTGTAAATGTAGTATGGAGAGTGTTGAAGTAGTTGTGGCTGTATACTAATGGCCTCGGAAGGATAAGCGCCTAAGTACAGGTTCGACCAGATCGGTTTCGATTCTATGGACGCGACCAGGATCACAGCAAAGGCAAGCAGCGTAACGTAGACCTTAAAAAAAAAAGAAACATTCGTTTTTTGGATATAACGAAATGTTTTGTTTTCGAGATCAGAAGAATATTTTAGTTCATCGGCCAAGAGGAACAATGCGATAGCCGACCGAAGGTTGATCGTTGACTGCGTCTTCGCATTAAATAAAGAGAAGCATTTCGATGATACGAAGGTTTGGCTCGATGCGTGTACACTACGTACATCGTGGCTCGCATGTCAATGGCAATGATTCACGAGCAACGCGGAAATGATCGAAGATTTCGTGGGGGAGAGGTAACGGTTATTCGCAGTCTAGAGAATTATTTATAAAAACAACCGGTCCTTCAGTTCGGTTCCAAAGTGTTCTCCAGTTTCAATATTTATTGCACGAACTGCAGAACTACTGTCAATTCAACTTTGCATTCCAAACCATTATTCGTTCGATGAATATAAGAAGAAAGTCTTCCAAGATCTTTGAAAGGAAAACATGTTGAAGTTGACGGTAGATCGGATTAGGAATAAACTCACCTGCATGGCGTGACCACAGCTTCGCGACAGGCTCGGAAACTATCTTGCACTAACCTGAATTTCAAGCCCTACCCGCGTTTTATATATTCTTCATGGAGAGCAAACTCCCCCACCCTGTCGGACAATATCATCACCGTGAATTGTTTTTCTTTCTTTTGCTCTTACGCACGAAACTGTTCTTTCGTTTCTGTCTCGTTCACGATGAACGGGATACCTGGTTCGTGATTCTTTTATTTCTGACTACGCAAGCGCTTCATAACGACCGGGTCCGTTTCGACGCTTATACGATCGAAGATCCACGTCGATCGGATCAATACCATTGATGCCGCTACGATTTTTAACTGCCCCCAATAAATTCTAACTGGACGTCCCATTGAGAAACGCAGACGTCCAACGAAGCGTTTCTGATAAACGATTCGATAGGAGGCGTACATGATTTCTATGAGTTTATAGCTATGACAAGGCCACAAATTGAAATATCATTGCGCTTGAGGAGAGGGACATTTCCTGTGTTTTAGACCTTATTTATTAGTTCCATATTTATCTTATTGTAGGATGACTTGGCAAGACGACGCGGAGGAAGGACAGATAAATATGCGAACCGGTTGGTAAATTGTTGTTTAGAATATGAATGAAGGGCGTGGTTTCGATCGCTTTGAAACTCGAATCTGTTTTTTTAATGACGTCCGCCTAGCTCGCTCTTCATTGTTCCGTTCCTTCGATTTTAATCGATGACTGCGCGAAATTCAGTAGGTACGCATTTTTAAACGTGATATGGACCATCGACGACGATTAAGAGAAATTCAATTTTGAGAATCACGTGTAGGCTATTAGAAGAAAGAAGAGGAGGGTGCGAGAGAGGGAACGATAGTTTTCCGTCGACGGAATTCGAGATTGACTTCAAGGTGCAACTGTCGAAAGCAGAGCCATTGACATTTTCTTTAAAAAGTTTACAAGTAACCTGGCTCGATCGATTAATTTTTGGCTGTGAGAGAAAATCGTAGAGTCGGCATATAAATAATTAATCTGATTAAAATCATCATGATCGGTCGGCGGAACCCGTGGTATCGGGTGTGCTTGATTTCGCCGTGACCCACGGTGTCTTGTTATGGCTCCTGATGGATGGACACCAAAGTTGGTTAGTCGAAAATGTAAAGGACAACTTCCGACGGTGAGGCTGAAAGGCGCGAAGTGCATCGTGGACAATCAAGGGAGGAGAGACGATATGGACATATGTCAAGCTGATGGCTCGAGGTACGTATATGCTAGATGTTGAATAGGTTACGACTTATATATAATAAATATAAATATTAGAAAACATTATTTAATTTAATTCAATTTAATCAATTTTATAAAACTCGTCTTATTGGTAATAATAATTGTCAATAACATAACAAGCTTCTTTGTGTAATAAGAATCACGGTGAACAAAGTGAAATCACAGATAAATAAGTTCTCTATTAAAGTCCTCCTAATATTTTAATCTATTTAGATTTTTGTAAACGCAACTGAAAATATAGTCTGAAGTGATGAAGAGGGACGTTTTGTTTCCGATATTACTAGAGCGTTGGTTAATTATTTTATAAACGCGTGTACTATTCGCGTTATCATTATTGTATAAGTATAATTTATATACATCTTAGATGTAGTCGAGAGTTTAAATTATTCATGAAATCCGCAATTTTCTCGCCGTGCTGGTTAAGAACGACGACGCAGCTCGCAGCCCGTGGACCAGCAGCTTTGAACACGACCGCCTTTTTGCCAAATCGATAGGGTGGAAAGCTCGTGAGGCGTCGACTGAGCTCGTGGAAGTTCGCACGGCTACTAATCAATCCTCTCTCTTTCGTACTTTATCAACAAGTGCCGCATACACCTGGGCTTCAGCTTCCGTGACAGAGCTCGTTCGTTCGTTCGCGAGCTATCACGATCGTCCAGCCGTTTCGAACCCCGCAGCATCGTGCTCAAAGAAAGGGGTTGAAACGCGGCTGAGCGTAGCGCGTCCTCGTATTGCCGACACGAATCACCGCGTGACGAATCGTGCCTGTTTTTCCTTGCCGAAGGTTCGACCGTACACTTAGCTCGTTTTCTCGCGTCGCGGTTTCCTTGGTTTCCACAGTTTTCTTGTCACGACCGAGGGTTCAATGGAATTATCCGAGCGCTATTAATAACTCCGCGGTGTCGTTGCACGGTCACTGTTCGCGGTCACTTTTGTTTTTCAAAGGATTCATAGAGGATTATTAGTGGTGTGTTCTACCAAGATTTCTCTTGGTTCGCGTTTTCCAGAGATTATGATAGTGGCTTTGTGGGTTGTCTGATCACGAACATCTGGTTCATTCGTTCCTAATTTATGTTTTACGCCTTTTATAATTGGTACAAGATTCTGAGAACAACCTTTCATCGATTTCACATTGGTACCTTTAATTTACGTTCTGAAATTGAATTCGAGTTTGTGACATCGTATTACCGTTTTCACGAAGCTCCAAGATTTGCGTACATTGATCATAATTATTTTCAGTGTTGACTCGTACCAAATTTATTTAAGAGTCCCCAATCTTCGTTTGGAAATCTCTTCTTGCATTTGTATCTTAAACGACGTGTTGATTGCATCGTTGCTTGAAATCTTCACATTATCTTCATAATTCAACGTCTCGCATGCTGAATTAAGCTTAATATAATTTTCCACACGTAACGTGATGTTTTCTATCTTTTGGCAAGTAGATTCCGCCGCGTTGTCTCTATTATTTCAACAAATAATCTTTACAAATGCGTTTCGAAACAATTCCTACTTTCAGATGATTTACAATGTCACGTAAACAAATTCTGAAAGTCGTTTGCGCAATCAACCGGTGCTTTTCATCGCAGTAGAAATATGAGTGCATCATAAATTTTTAAGGATAAGTGGAAAACATGGAGAATTTAAATTCTTTATATTCACAGTCTTATATGTGCATATTTTAAAAAGCAGTCGCAAACAAAATGGTTGGGGAAATATTTATTTTTAACCGCGAGTGCGAACGTGAAGCGAATCATCGAATCTTAATGAGCGGGTGAAAAAAACAGATAAGGAGACATAATTTTTGCTGGAACCTTGATCAGGCAGCATTGAGGATCGTTTCGAGATGAGTCACAATGGTGCAGTGTCCTCTTTCTCAAGCCAACGCGAGGGGGTTTCGCGATGCTCCGAAAATTGACATCGATCGAGGATTACGATCGCGAAGGGTTGCAAATATGAGGAATGGGGCTCTCGGTTTTCGGGAAGCGGCCGCAACTATAAATAGAGACACGCTTCTGTGAGTGCGTGCTATGCTTTTAAACATAGTTTTGGCAGCGCGAAACGTCAAACAGCCTCGGTGTGGCAAAGCGCGTAGATCGTTTCCGTTTCGCCGAAATTCATGGGAAGACGCTACTGGCCGTGCTCTTCATCTGGATCTAGATCGTGCGGGAATCACCGAGAATAACATGTGACTACGGAAGAACGTTACATTAAAAACCACCGTTCGTGCCTTCGTTCGTCAATCACGGAATAAAAAAAGATACGTCGAGAACATCAAAGAGAGTCTGAAACGTATTCAAGTTTCGAAGCGAAGGATTAATCGAGTCGACGAAGCGTGTCAGTATTACGCGCGGCGTTTTCAAATTTGAGGGAGCGCGTAATTGGAAAGAAATGAAAAGTGCTTTGGAAAAGGACGACAAGGAGAATCAGCGACCGATGGAGGCGAGCGAAGAGGTCGTGCAATCTGTGCAGGATGACCAGGACGAAGAGTAAAAATCGCCACCAAACTAACAAAAGCGTTTCGTGCGTGTGCTCGTCGCTACTGTGTCTTTTTAGTGGTTCTCGTTCCGAAAGCAAGTTTAGACAAGCTTCAATAGTTCCAATATGCTACTTAGTCAAAAAGAATGTATGTGCCTGGCTGGATTTAAATAAGAATTATTGTACAATTGGCATGAGCATCGACGCAGTTGCGGTATTGCAAATATCGTCGACGACATTTAGAACTGATCAATTTTCTGAATCGCTCTCAGAAACATGCTTCTCGGACGCGGACGTATAGTTGCCATAAAAGAAAGTACGGATGATGGAGCAATTTATCTATCATTCGCACTTTTGTTCTAGCTTTAGATGTTGTTAAAGTATAATCATGTTCGCACAGCCACGAATGTTTCACGATGCTTTTCACTTTTAAACGGCACTGAAATTATTGCAAATATGTATTGAGTGAAGCGTAGTCTCCAGTGGTTGAAAACATATCGCGGAACTTAAATGTAGAATTTTAACTGGTCACTACCGTTAATTGTCAATGCCAGGTGATTTTCACACGGTTTATTTTCGAGCACCGCGTTAATTGACCTTGAATTATTCTGAAGGCGACAGATTTCTGACGTCTTCGATTTTCACTTCTGAGAGACATTGGCTACCAACAGCAGCGTCGCGTCACGACCAGCTGATCGTGAAAGGAGATTAATGCGCATTATACTCTGGGAAATTGGCGGCAAGCCAATGGACAGTCGATTGATGGCAACGCGAATTACACCACGCCGCGCGTGCCTCTCTTTGTTTGTCTCCTCGATTACGAATTATCTAGAACCGTGATTCTTGTTTTTGTATCGCAGACACACAAAGGAGATTGTTGACAACCGATAGGACGAGATGCCCCGCACTTTTTAGTTAAGTACAGCAATGTCAGAATCAATTCTTTCTTGTTCTCTTTCATCGGTCGAAAGAGGTGTACAGCATTTCTTTTTATGTGCTAATCGAAACATGGAAGTTTCTTGTCTGTCGACTGCACGTAATAAAACAAAATCTCTACAGTTATATGGATTGAAGAGACAAGTAATTGAAACTGTAACAACATATTTATTGTGAATGAAGTTAATCATGTATAAAATCTATCACCAGTAGTCCAAAGAGAACAGAAATATGGTATATGTATTTGATAGCTTGTAGGATGTAGAAAAACATTTATTTTTCGTTCATCTGCACCTTCTTAAACTGTATGAGAATGTTTGTAACACGAACACGGCGACTACGCAAAGTATGTATTGCCGCGTACGTAGTCATACCAAATCTTTAAACAAAACAAAGTTCAATATTCTTGAAACTCACTAATTAAGATTTAAATACAGCAATGCGAATTTTCCAATTTTTTCAACGTTCAATTCGTTTTGCATTATTTCGTTTGCCCGCTCGTTTTGCATAGCCCTTTAGCTCGAGATTGCATGGTCGAATCATTGTTTGCCAAGATATAAAGCGTGCCGTTTGAATTGTTGCGATACTTTTTCCACGCTAACGTGACTATGTCATCCCTCGCCACTTCTTCGGTGCCATAATCGAGGTACTTTGGCTATCATTGTCGTGTTTTGCGGTTTACAGTGTGATGCCACCGAGCAGCAAAAGCACGGACGAGACGATAAACGATGCGTTGTTGGAGAAGCTACGAAGTTGCGTGTCCAAGCCGCAGGAGGCCGATACGTTCAGGCACATCGCAGCTAAGATTCATGCACGCGTCACATCCTCAGGTAGTCTACTTGTATATATCTCTTTTACTCAGTTCGATGCAAATTACGTCAATCCTTCAAAACGTAGTGTCCCGCCGTAATCTTTGTTGATAAATATAAAACTTCTGTTATAGAGTAGTTTTGAAACAACTGCGTTTCTTCGTTTAAGAACCAGTTTCGTCTCTTCTTTTTTATTATTCCTCGCGGAAACGCGAAACGTGTCCCGAAACTTTTAAAATTTAAATCGGGCCGAAACGGATTGGGCACTTTCAGACGGGCACCTCGTGCCGCTAAATTACTATTTTTACCGTGAACGTTGCCTTCCATTTCGCTGGGCTAATCACCAGAAACTTGCACGATTTATTACCCCGTAACCGTTCTCACGGGAAAGGGGTGGCCACCCTTACGCTCGGTAACACTCGACACTCGTTTACGTCCCTTTGCATGAATTCCCGTTTCCAATTCGTTTTTACGTTGCGAACTGAAACTCACCCCCTTAAATTCCCCGTTCGCACGAAAGCGTTTTACTTTCGTGTCGGAAGAATTAGTAGTAAGAATAAAGAGAAAAATAAAATTGAAGGCGCACGAGGAACGTAATATTCTGCTTTCGTCTATGAAATAATAAAATTTTAATTCAGGTCACTTTCGAATACGCTTTATATCTTCGAACAGGTCACTTCACTTGTAAGAAAAGAAGAAGTAAAGAAACTTGTAAAACATGAAATGGCCAACTGACTATATATTTACTTATGATAGTATCGTGACGGATGAAAGATGAATTATAGCGCATAACTGAGGCGTTTCCGCGATTCATTCTGGATAAATGATAATCGCGTTTGCGATCGCATTCCTATGCACGCTATACATGCGAAATTATCAAAACGATCGCGGCTGTGCTGCGTTTCGTTCGTGTACGAATTTAGACGAGTTTTATTTGCGTTTACGCGATCACACGCGATCGACATCGCCCTGTTTTGCGATGATTTCACCCTTGCTTTGCCACCGAAAACAATCGTTCGCGACGATTCTGACAAACAGGTGTGCCAGTAGTGAAACGTACTGACCGTCACTCGTTATTTTCGAAAAGCCTGTCGCCCGCTGTTGCGTAACAGCTTTCGGTAACGGCGATAGATCATTTGGACCGAGTCCAAGGGAGTCGAACGATACAATAGATCACCTCGAAGTAAATCGCGGTCGTGCCAATTTGATAAGAACTCTTCTGATCCCATTGGTCGATACTTCTGCATACAATACTAGCACTGATTACAATTGAAAGATAAATGACTCTTGAAACTAACATTGAATCTATTTGGGAAGAACGTATCAAAGAAAGGAAACTATTCTTCAGATGTTATTTTTTTTATAGTAATGATCGTAGATAGATCCAAAATATCTATAAGTAGGGTCGTCGTCAGTTAGGCTAGCGTTGATGAGATTGTCAAAAGTTAGAGCAATGCAATGCTTCTTCTTGCACTGTCATGATGGAACAGCTTTCGAGGCAATGAATCGCAGCATTTTTTAATCACGAGAAAGTAAGATGAAACGGGAGAATTGGGCTTCTTTTTCGTCGCTCAATTTGGTATAGGTTCTCTCAGCTGGCTCACGTTCAATTGACCTTTTTTCCAAACCTCGTACTTACTCGTTGGTATGTCACATATTACACCACTCATAATCGAGGTTTTAGGTCAATAACTATAATTTTTCGTTAAATGATACTGTATGCCTGTTAATGTGTAATAAATTCATCGACAATAAAAGTTTTAAAAATAAAATAATAGGATAATGGTAGATTATAAATAAAGCAGCAGTATATATATAACAGTCATTAAAGATTTGTGAAGAGGTAATTACCTCAAGGAGATGCTGCGATAGTAATTGAACGTTACCTCTGGTCAGTCGCCTGGCATGAAATATCATTGTCCAGTTTTTTGTGGACCATGTTCGTGGCATTGGCTGAGATTGGCCTTGCATCAAGTCTGAAATGGGAGCCACACGTTTGGCCAATGCAATGCCAGCGGTAGCTTGTTTATTACATGGAGGCCGTTGTTAACCGATTATTCATTATGGCAGAGAAATATAGAGTTTGGCAATGTGGAGGTACATTGATTCGGTCGAGATTTACATCGTGCCCATTATCGGAATGATTAACGCGGAACTAATTAATAATTAACTCCTGACGATCGATTCTCATTTTATAAAATACCCAGTTTTAATTACGCTCGTGGCATTATGAGAGGAGAGAAAAATATATATATTTTTCAGACCGCCGAGTACGCGAGCGCACGTTGGAGAAATTATGGCGCAAAAGTTCTGGAGCCATGGAAATATTTATCACGACGCTGGAGGTAAGTAGAATTCCAATCAATCCCCTGTCACACAGGGAATTCTCTACATTCTTTAAACGAACTTCCTGCGAGTACGTAAAACAGTGATTGCAAGAGGAAGATGTTTAACGATTGCTTCGTACCGCAATTAGCGATTTTCGAGAGCCGCGGCTTGTGGTTTTGGCATGGCATCGCTTAATCGACACTTTGCGGATCGAATTAAAAGGCGTGGATATCCACGCCACGATTAACGTTGTGCACGAAATGGCGTGGTTAGATCGCATCAACTGATTCGTGGTCCCCTTTGTCTGTCTTGGCTTGTCGACGATGTTTCCTGTGGCATGCGAAATTAGAAGTCCGTTCGCTCCATTTTCTGTTAAGTGCCGCGCGCACGCAGCACCACAGGAACAATTGCCCTATAGTCACGTGGCTTTTAATCGAATGCCTCTCGATCCTTTAACCGATTCGTGTGGAAGAATTCACTTCGATGAATGTTTTGTTGCAGAACTGCAAAGATCACGTGATAAATTGCAGTATAGCTAGTATACTACATGAATGCATATCGCTACGTGCCGCAAAGGGGAAAACCAAAGGGAACAAGAACAAAAGTGCCACAAGTAATGAAATCCAATTATTTTCAGATTACAGTAATTTAGATGAGTTACTGCCGACCTATACTATTAGTTTTCAGAGTACAAATCGTTCTGAGCATCAAATTAATATCGTACACGGTTCAAAATTCGAAACAGATCATAAAGCGAATGACAATGTGCATGCATGATTAATTGAAATGGTAATTAGGCCATCATTCTGTGTATATAGAATCCAGCAGCCGAATGGCAGTGATGCAGCTGATCAATTTAGGAATCACGCAAGTCCTAGTTAAGCTTTTAGTTAATCTACAACATGCGGACACTATATCGAGCGAAGTCCTCACGCAGGAGGTGCTTTGGCTTTTGAGCCAGGTAACGCGACCTTTTACTATCTTACGGTGTTGAATGAAAAAGCTATTGAAGTTAATTGGGAACGAATGAAATCGTAGGTAGCCCAGAGGGACCAGAAGTTCGTGTCAAAGATGAAGTTGCTCAGCACCGTAAAAGTGTTCCACACGCTCTTGAAGCAACATTGTACCAACAGCAAGACGCTGTTGCCTTTGCTACTTATCATCAAATGTCTCGCGAGAAACAGTGAGCACATCTAACAGTGCCTCGATGCGTCTCGCGTCATAATTATTTAAATCGTATCGTTTCCAGCGTTCTCTCTTCAAATATTGGTGAAGGACGGTATAGCCAGTACGTTCGAGAAAACGTTCGTCTCCATCGGTTACATGCCCCAGCTGAAACTCAAATCGCTGTTTGAGTGTTTCAAATACTTTACAACAAGCAGTATGTACAATACATGCCGCATTCGTTTATCGTTACCTACACCGATTAGCAAAAACTTTAACAATTATCAACTTACAGTCTGCGTATTCCTGTTTTCGCAGAGCTGTTTTGCACGAAATTCGTGAAGGTCGGGCTGCTGTATTTGCTGATGAGAATCTTTGAGAGATGGGAGCGTTTCGACGGGCCGATGAGATTGAAGATCAGCAACTACGCTCTGATCACGCTGCAGCACTTATGCGTCATAAGTGAGTTTATTCGTGTTACCGCTCTCCGCCAGATTACGATAATATCCGGCCGGAAGTTGATGTTCTGTAGGGCATAAAACGTATGGTTACGAACCATTTCTGCATCAATGATTCGTTCTGTCCATATATTTCTGAACAGACACAACACTCTATCTTGTCTTCTCATTACGTAGCCAAACACCAGTCATTCAAACGTAACACAAACATCAAGTGAATAATATTTAAAGTCCGTACAACTGTTTCTTCATCCGAATATTTTGCATTTTTCTACTTAATTTGGAAAAGTGGAGTTTCTTGTACAACAAAAATCGTAAATTTATGGAAATTTATGAGCACATTACATCCATCCCCGGTGTTTTTGCAACCTCTATTACGGGGTGCTGTCCTTTTTGCCTGTTTCAGAAGCCGGGAGAAAAGCCATCAAGATGAACAATGGGTTGCAACTACTGTACCGGTTTTGCAGCAACTGCCCGGAGGACAAGGCGTACGATTCGTTACTATCGCGGATATGCGGTATAATCAATCAGTGTCTGGAGAAGAAGGAGCTGCCGGTGCCCGAAATGTCCCCGGCAAGGTGAACGAAACCAATCAAGGTTCCTCTACCTACTAATCGATCGAATCGGTCCCTCGCAACGGTAGTTTATCATCAATCTGGGTTAACGGTTTCACCTAATTCATGTTGTTAAAAGGATGACTCGAAAATCTTTCTGACAGATTCATAAACGACAATGACATGTAAGATGTATAGGTCGTCATGTCGTAACTAACACGTTGCCTACACATTTTAAAGATGTATTGGCTATGCAGTCAATCCCAAAAGTTTATGCACTTTAGAAACGCATTTTTTAAAAAGAAGTCAGACGTCAGAAGAAAATTGCTAATAATAAACAACAAAAAAAAATTTTCGAGCACTTAGCTATTTATTATTAGCATTGTTCTTCCGACGTCTGATTTCTCTTTAATTATAGGAAATGCGTTTTTCTAAGGTACATAAACTTTTGGGATTGACTGTACAGCCAATACATCCTTAACATAGTGGACAGCTCTAGTTTTAGTTGTTAATCTTGATCTCTTTCTTCAGATTCGCACTACCTGAAGTGAATGTCAGGCCAAACAGTGTTGAGAGTGGCAGTGATATCGATATAGATAGTCAGGTCAGTATGCGATAATACAATGGGATCATAAAATTTTCTTAATTGTGCTGAAACATTTTTGAAAACGTTTCTTAGGTCAAGCATTGAGCAATTAATTTTTATGTTTGTATGCACAGGCCTGTAGCATGGCCTCTCTTGGAAGACTATATAGCGACCTTGATTCTGGAGATGAAGAAGAAAGCCAGAATTCAAGGACGAACGTGAGAAGTATGGACGAGGTGGACGAAAGCAAGTTTTTCGCTGGCGTGTTCACGTCTCAGAGGTCCGAGATGGATCTCGTCGAGTACGTGTTATAATTTTCTTTTAACTTCTCAGTAGCTCCAAATTAGTTTTTAGACTTTGGGATAATGAGAAATAATTTTTTTAGGTACAACATGTTCTTTAAAGAATTAGGCAACCTGCAGGCTCAAGTCTGTGCCGCGAGATCTTCGATGGAGAAGCTAAACGATTCGACTGACCTTACGGATGATGACAAGTCGAACTCGCGGCATACAAAAATCGATATTAAGAAACTAAAGACTTTCTCAAAGGATCCGACGAAGGAGGCAATGAGCAAGAATCAAGCGTCGAACGTTAACACGGCGATCAAAATTTTCAACGACATGCCTTCGAATTTAACCGATCAACAGGCTTATTGCGTAGTCGCGAGTCGGGTGAAAAGCGTGATTGGTTTCGTGAAGGTCGCTTACCCGGATCTAGTCGGCGGTGATGGTCTCGGAAAGGACGAACCTCTGAATAACAAGGACAGAAAGATTTGTCGATCGAAGCTCCTCACGTGCGTGGAACGGGGTCTTCACGGTAGTTCTCTGGTGCAAGAGGTAGTGTACGATCTTGACACCGTGGCGTCAACCATAATCGGTGAAGAACAAATTCCTATTGACAACCATCTATGCAACTGGGACGAAAACAGGATAGGCAAACGTGATTCGGACAGCAAACAGCTCCACTTCGAGTCCAGGTTCGAGAGTGGGAACCTGAGAAAAGTCATTCAGGTATAACTCTGAGAATATTTTGGTAAATAATATAGGGAATAGATAAAAACGATGCGCCAAATTGTTTAAGTGCGACTATTACAAAATACATAGAAAATACAGAAAGTTAGTTGCTTGATAATTGCATGGTAAAAGAGAAAGGATATTTTGAGTGAAAAGTATTACAAATATGTATGTAGTTAGACTCAAGCTTTTATCATTTTTATAAAAACTCTCACTCTTCACTTACTAAATGAAATTGTGGCTTCATGATGTCGCGTAAAGTCTGCATCATTTCTTTTCAATCCGCTTCTGCTTGCAGATAGGCTTGAGAGAGTACGACCTAATCCTGACGCCGGACGTGAACAGCGGATCGAGACACCAATGGTTTTACTTCGAGGTTTCGAACATGGAGGCGAATCTTCCATATACGTTCAACATAATCAACTGCGAGAAGGCGAATTCGCAGTTCAACTTCGGCATGAAGCCAATCCTCTTCAGTGTGATAGAAGCTCAACAGGGTAGATCCGGCTGGATTAGAACCGGCGCCGACATTTGCTACTATCGAAATTGTTACCAGCGGCCAGCCAAAGGCAGAAATTATCTGACGACGTCGTTCACAGTCACTTTCCCTCACGCTTTCGACGTCTGTTACTTGGCTTATCATTTTCCGTACACGTACAGCCAACTAATGACCAACATCTGGAAATGGAACAGAAAGGTTCCTCCGAACACATATTTCAGGGCGGAAACACTCTGCGAGACGTTGAATGGAAACGAGAATCCTTTATTGACTATTACGTCTTTAGACTCTAAGAGCAATCCTATCCAGGTGAATTTCATAAAAGAATGTCCGAGGAATTGGATCGTAGCTTCGAGTAAAGCCTCGTCTAGACTGGGAGGCAATTGTCTGAGGATTCGTATTTTGTATTCCATCATTATTCCGAAGATAATGAACAGTCAACAAGTGCTTGAAAACAATATACAAACCCACAGACAATTGTCTTTAAATCTGAACTAGGCTTAACTCTAATAAGTAATTTTTAATTTATTTTTTGAATTTACAGAATCGCAAAGTAATATTTCTGACATCGAGGGTTCACCCGGGGGAAAGTAACGCTTCTTGGGTGATGCATGGTACTTTGGAAGCGTTGCTGGGCAATAATCCGTACGTGGCGGGCTTGAGAGACGATTACGTGTTTAAGATCGTACCGATGCTGAACATCGAGGGTGTCGTTAATGGTTGGTAAGTGACAAATCTACATAGTTCTATTTCGTACATTTATTAATATTCAATTACACAAGTTGCACATTCACGCTGTGATACGTAAAATGATATTCATGATCCATGAATCGTCGTTGAATTTATCGTGGCGATCGAAAGGTTGATAATCATAGTTATGCATTAATCGTTTTAGTTTCATAATTAAATGAAACAATCCATCAGTTCAATTCCTCCAAATGCTTCAACCTTTGATATCGATCTACTAAATTTCTTCGACTTGCATCACTATGATTTTCAACCAACCAATCAGATAATCATTTCGTGATACGCGTATGTCGATTGTCGTACGTCTGGATGACCGAAACGTTGCGATTCACGTAATCTTCATCGTCAGACAACTTAGTGTTCGACTATCCTAAATTCTCTGATTGTAATCGAACTGTATCGAGTGAGGTGTTCGAATCGACAGCATTAAGAATCGAGATCGAATCGATTGAGCTACGAAACGTTTCATCTTGCGGACGTACGTGCGAGATAATTACGTTAACTACGGATGATTATTACATCGATAATGCATGAAATGTTTCGTGGCACTGGCGGACTCCCAACCCTACACCGATGACGATGATGATGATGATTCAAATGTTATCCTTATAAACAAGAAACAATTAATGAGATAAAGTAATAGTTTATCGTGCATAATGCCTGAGATCCTACGCAGACGAGTCCTCACATTCGTGTATCTGTGTGCGTGTGTATGTATACTCATTTGTATATATGTTATTGTCATCTAGCATCTACAAGAGAAAAATAGTGTTAAATGATAAACAAAGATAAAGAAAAAAAAAATTGTGGATGCGATATTGCGTCCGCCGGTGCCACCGATGAGATTAAGGAGGTCGAATCGAATATGATCCAGTTGAATACCCTTGCGAGAACGACGTCGGCTATCGTCGGAGATTGACGTCGGAAAAAGAACCTTCTCCGATCGTTTCCAAATCTATATTTCCAATCTTAGATCACACTTGATTTACTATTATATTTTCCGACGACTGAACAACCCCGGCGATCGTTAAGGAATCCGACAAACATTAGCTCGGGAATTTCAAATGGAAATTGGAACGAATGAATGAAAGATGGATTTAAAACAAATATCTCCATCCCCGAGCTTGTAATACAATTACTCGCGCTTGCGCGTTTGATGCTTTCGCGGTATTACACGTGACATTAACATAAAATATATTTGCCAGGTTGTACGGTAAGTTTCCTCGTCTTTCGTTAATGCTAAGCTTCTCGTTACAAGAATATTAGGTACAAAAACTCATCGAAACAATGGACGTGTATATACAGAAGGTAATAGAAAATATTAGTCGGACAGATTTCATACGAAATTCAATATCCTCTCCTTTGGAACGACGAAATTCAATTCACCGTACAACCTGACTGTACCTCGAGAAACTCCCACGCTCTTCGCCTATCAACGAAATATATAGTATAGAACGCGACGATGCCTAATGTAAATAGTTAAAGCGTTACTTGGACGGAGGATCTAATACTTTGCCGTTGGTGCGCACTTTGATGTTGTACCTGTAGGCCGGTTCCGCTTCTGGCAGGATCGTGCTGCTGTCGTTGTCCTGATCCTTCATCATAGACGATTCGCCCGTCTCCGCTTGATCGTTCACTAAACGGTCGTAATAATCCTGAGGGGTGTCGTAAGGACCGACCGTGTGAGCGTCTTCAAGTCCGTTATTAGGCGATTCGGTTTCACCGCGAGCCTCGAAATAATCCGGTGTTTCTCGATGCTCGACCTTCATGTCCGATGCCGAGCGCAGGGAGGAACGATGAACTGCTCGGGTTTGCAAACCCTCGAACACGTTGTCCTTCCTCGCCTGGGGCGCGGGACTGTCGGTGAAGAGGCTCGTGATGTCCGGAAGATGATCCGGTCTGCTGTTGTCCAACTCTGTCGGTTGTTGTTCCTCGTGTTCCTCGTTGATCACCGGAGACGACGCGGACGGTGTTACAGCTGACTGTTTGTTATCAGACGCGGGAACGGCCGTGGTAATCAGCCTGCTGACGACCGGGTCTTCAGGTGACTTATCGTCGACGGAACTATCCTCTTCTGGTGTTGCGTTCTCGTCTATGCCGCTGCTATCTTGTTCGTCGTTTTTGCCGGCGTTGCTTTCCTCGTTGTGTTCCTCGTCGACCTGGTCATCGCTGGCTGCTGGCGCCGTGGTGGTTGTTATGTAGGGTCTCCGGTTTCTGAAAATTCCGCGATCGGTTTCCGGGTGAACCTCGTTCTTTTCTTCAACGAGAGCAAAGCGATAGACTCGGAGAAGAATTTCGTTATTCAGAGTAATTGTACGTCTTATATGGTTTGTCAAAAAAGTGATGACTAGACTACGAACTTTTATACGAAATAAAAAATTCATGATATTAGTTCAGAAGATGCATCGTATATAACAATTTCTTCTGTCATTTAAGTATTTCTGTTATATGCAGTATTTACATATAATGCATTCAATTTTTCCAGAGTGTATAATAAAGTCGTACTAGTTTCTCTGATAAGCAACAATTCTCGATGCTTTTCCGACAGACCACAATGATTATAATGTCCCTTTTTATAGTGAGTTAGACAGATTAAAAGCATTGTGAGAAAAAAGCCTGGAACTACTAAAAATTTACAAGCCTGGAAGAATATTTTAAAATTATTGTTACGATATCGAAATATTAGTGTGTCCATTCGAAAAAGTTTTGAAGTAGACTCCACGCTTTTCCATACTAACATGAATAAATGTTTGACACGGAAATGTGCGCGTGTGGGTGGATGTGATCTCTGTGTACGTGTGTGTGTGCTTGTGTTTGCGAGAAGCGAGAGAATGGGTTGTATTAATTGTAAGCCGTATCTAGTTTATAGCCGAACGGTTCCCAAGTACCATCATCTATATTATAGTTTTACTCTCATTCTACATTATTCAGTTAGGCGTTATTTATCAGATCATTTCGTCAAATTGCACAGAGAAAAAACAGCTCGATACCGTACGAGCTTTACATTTTTTCTGTGCCTCGTCAAAATCCACCTTAATTATAGTTGAAATCTCTTGATAAGATGCCTTATCTATCGATCTCTCTTTCTCTCGATTAGGTTTCGTGTATTTTTTGTGACAAGTAATTATCTCACCTCTTACCCCTGAGTCGCAGAGACTGGAATGCTGCCGTAGTTGTAGTAGTAGCATCTCGTTTGCTCGCAGATGAAATCCTTGACCAACGTGCAGTCCTGAGCCTCCCACGCTAACGTAGGCGCTACCATCGCGACACATCCGTCCGCGCTGCCACTGTCACCGCTTTTAAAAGAAGAAAAAACGAACATGTGTATCCGGATTAGAATTTAAATCGCCTCGGGACACGCTTTACGATTCGACGCACGCGCTTCCGGAAGGAGACGGGAAGGATCGTCGATAATTATCGTTCGTGACAACGAGTCGGACCTATTGTCCTCTTGTTCGCGATACCGCACTTCTATTTGTCTACGTGCCTCCTCCAGCGCGGTTCTCTTTGTCTACGTGGTTTCCGGTTCTAAACGTTTTTCTTGAGGGATAATTTCTATTCGAATCGACAGATGAAATCATCGGACACGTCCACATTTACAGGATAAAATGAACTTCTTAACTTTAGTCGTTTAGATTGATCTATGAATAGATCTCGAAGGGTCAAGAAGATTTATTCTGAATACAAATGGTTTACCTTTCCCGTGCTACTCGTTGAGGTTCGGTGCCTGGCGGAACGTCCGCAGGTCTGTTGCCAGGTCGTCTCAACATATAGTCAAATGTGGCGTTGAACGGTAGACCCGTGCTCATCCAGAGGAACATGTCCGTGCCCAACTTGTTGCCGGATGTCCAGAAGTCGTACTTCACGTAGCCGGCGTTCTTCAGGTACTGCGTCATCGTGTCGGCCTTTTCCTTCGTCTCGAAGGAGGCTAATTGAAGGCCTAGGGACCGACAGTACTGATAGGCCAGGAAGTAGTTCAGTTCGGGACTGTACGGATTCATCCTCGACACGAAGTATTGCACGCCATCAAGCTGGATCGTTGTGATCCTTTGAGCTGCGAAACGATTTATACATATTATTTCTTCTTTGTTCAATCTTAGCATACATAAAAATATTTAATAATGGAGAATGTGGCCGCTATACGACTACCGCTTGTTTATTTAATCTTTTACAGGTTGCTATTTAATTTTAAAAAATTGTTGTCATCTCTTAATCGTAATCTGTTGTAAATTATATGCACATGATATGAGCAAAATTATTTATAAAAGAAGTGTTCCTCGAATCGCAATGCTAGAAAACCTTCTCGACCAGCTGATGAATAAAAAAATTATTTTCTGGCCCCCTCTCATTATTATCTCATCGAAGCACGTCTCTGCCATTGACTTCCGACCAGGCCACAAATGGCAGACGCGGGAAAAATCATCACGTGAATTCTAATATACCCGGTGTCCCATTTATAGCAACGTCGCGTAAACCGTTACGCGTGCGAACAGCGCAGAATATCTTGCACTCGTTAATTAACTAATGCACATCGTGCAATGAAATAAAACAATTAATATGCAGATCTTATTCTCATCTGTATGCTATTTTAGAGCTCATAAATACTTTAAGCAAATATCATGAAACGAGCGGTCTCGCCGTCCCTAATGATTCGTTGATACAATTTTAATTATGTAACTTCTGGTCGTAGACACCGAGGTTGTTCGGTTTAACCAACTTCACAGTGACTATGTACATGCTTTGTGTTCACACGGATATACGTCGTGCTTATGAGTTCAGCGAACTTCTACGGTTATTATTTAATTAACTGTGCTTACGAATTATAATTCGTTTGAATTTCTAAATACTTTCCAGAAAATTAGTCTCTTTATTAATTGTTTTCTACTTGTTTGCCACATGCGCGAAATTTTCTTTTCAATTTTGTGTCAATGATACAAAACATGATCAGTTCCTCATACTTTCTGTCATATATTCGTTTAAAGGAGATAGAGTTTTAAGCGAAGGTGAAGTATTATGAAACAAGGGTCTCGAAGTTTCTGTACGATTCGTATGATATGCTCCGCATTGAAAAGGTTCCGGAGTGTGAAGACGTAAGGTGCAAGTGGTGGTGAACGATCTGAAGACCTTGAGACGTCTGTTGCTTGCGTACTCGCGAAAGGAGACACCCGCCAGACACTCGGAGTTACCAATTTCATTCACGAATTACGCCACTCGCATCGTAATTAATGTGACCTCGATGTCGACTACCCATTGGCAAAACATTGATACCTCGCTCAAAGAGTTAACAAAAATAAGGAAATGATGATAGGAACTCGTAATCATTAGAGCGGGAAATGAAAGCTGTATTTGTCTTTTGAGAAAGATGACAGGACAGTATTGATCTTAAGAATGCACGACCACAAGTTTCAAATCTAATCGAATTTAAATGCATCGGATATCGCTTCGGCGTCAGTGTTTTCACTGAGGGGATAAGAAGAATTGTCGAACAAAAGAGCTTCGGAAATGAGAAGAACCGAGTGATCTTTCAACGTACAAATTTGTGTTGGCAGCGTTCCAACACACGAGTCATTCTTGTTGAATTAATCATCCGAAAGTAGATCTCTATATCTAAATCACTAATTATTCGATACTACACTCAGCAAATTTCAGTATTGAGAACTCTAATAGATTTCAAGTGCACGTTCACTTACAGAACTTAAAAAAGTAGATCTACTCAACGTATATCGTTCTCTGCAGTAAAGCAGCTTTTTGCAAGTATGCAACAATTAGGAGCACTTTTTATCGAAGGGGCAACACGTTTGGGTTGTGGATTGTAAAAGAAATCGTCCAATTGTACGGATGTAGGTACAAACCTGAGGCGAAAGCAGCGACGACGAGCAGCAACAAGGTGATCTTCATAATGGTGTGCCGTGTGTCGATTAATCGATCAAGCAGTCGTTTCCGTTTCCGTTTCCGATTTCCGACTCTCGGAATACACCGGATGTAAGTGTTAGGGTCGCGTTCTCGGACTGGCCTCGCGCTGCGCTGTGGGCCCCCTTAAGAGTCTTCTGCCCGGATCCCAGAGGAGGGGGTCGTTGAAGATGATTCACTGGCTAACCTAGAGGAGGACGAGACGAAGGGACGAGAGCGAGAGAGACGAAGAGCACGGGACAGCTCTCTCGACCTATGGACGGGGGGTACGATCCCAAATGTATTCCACTTCGCTGGCACAAAAAACCTGTAAGGTGACAAGGTCACAAGGAAATTAAAGAAAAAGAAAGAATGGTGCCACGATAGCAGTCGGAGCCGGAGGGTCAAACAAGATGATACAGTGCGTTCGTTGACACGACTCCTGTCGCGTATGAGATACATCGCGAACTTGAAACGCCGTTCCTCTTCGGATCTTCAAGCACAGATTCGTACGTCGAGTGAGTAGAGTGACACGGCAGATAGCTGTGGACTTAAGAATCGAGTAAACGATCGAAGGTTACGACGTCGATGGAGCCTGGAGGAAGGCGGCGAGTACCGCGAGGAAGATCGAGCTGTGTCCAATGCCAATACTTAATGGAATGGAGAACGAGACAGGGTAGTATATAAGGGAATACTTTTTTTGGTTGGAGAACCACGAAGAGGATCGAAGGCAGTTCGATCGTTAAAGGAACGGAGAACATTGCGAGAAGCTGTCTACTAGTCGGCGGGAGGATCGTTTATGCTGAACTCAGCGCTCGAATCTATTTGGAGTGGCGGTGCAGGCTATTAATAAACGTAGTTCCATCGTTTAGTTTGTTTTACGGTGGTTGGTTGGTTGGTTGGTTGGTTGGTTGGTTGGTTGGTTGGTTGGTTGGTTGGTTGGTTGGTTGGTTGGTTGGTTGGTTGGTTGGTTGGTTGGTTGGTTGGTTGGTTGGTTGGTTGGTTGGTTGGTTGGTTGGTTGGTTGGTTGGTTGGCAGCTTCAGCGTATGGAATTTCGCTTCGGCGTCTCTTCACGGTTTTCAACGCTCTTCAATGGAATCGTATCGACGGCTCCTGGCAAAAAGACACCGACCTCAAGGTAGACTTCATTTCTCAGTGGGACCGCATCTCGCGTACCATCCCTTAGTATCTCTGTTTTCCGCGGATCGAAATAACATAATTCGTAATGGCAATGCTTATGCAATTATGTATTACAATACTTATTCATGTTGCCTTCGTCGATTTCTTCGTATTTGGCTTCCTCCGTGGTATGGATTTGGTATTTACGCTGTGTCGACGACTTGGACACGAGGCGAAGAGTCAATTGGTGGACATGGTGTTCGACGATTGCAGTTGGATATATCGAGTATTATATGAATCATGCGCGTGTTCACAATATATTGTGCACGGTGGTTGAAATGACTCGATGGAATCTCCTGCGGAAAGTTGCAAGTAGGTACACCAGCGCAGGAGGTACGAACATAACCGGTTCCCTTGTTAAGCCTTTGGCGCCGTCTATTCTTATTCCTCGTTCTTTCCGCGCTTAGTTTCTTTTTCCCAGCGCGGCATGCCGCATCAGCATTCACCGAGCCCCCATTGAGGGAGGTACATACTTTCAACGCATGAAAAACGCGTAATCGCTTTACAATCGTTTAAATACATCCACGATTTTTATCGATTCTAATGCGCATCTTATATCCTATTGGAATGTCTATCTTAATTAGCTACTACAAGTCGAATGATTCGAAAATTGGTACATACAGAATTTAATTTAATTTAGATTATATTTTAAGATCGTGCGTGTATAAAGTTGAATTCAATGCACTTTTTCTTCGTATGGTACAAATTCTCCGTACGTTAGATCAATTTAAAGGTAATAATAATTGTAATCAAATTGATTTTTGATTCGTGGGTATAGACAGTAGCAGCAAGAAGAATTTGCGTGTCTCAAGGTAGGCTTCGGTTCTTTTTCCTTATGAGGTACCATCAACTCCTGGAGTATGAGGTTCGCTGCTTTCTCGCGTTGTAAACGAGTGTGGACCACTAGCTCCAGCGAGCCCAGTTACCTCCGTTACGAGTTATGATACGTACGCAACCGGTACGCAGAAACCCGCCCGTCTTCTTCCTCTCAGACCGTATCGGATCGATTTTATATTCTGTAACATCGCCGCTGGGATCGATGATCATCGTACTCGACGTGTTATTTCTGTTACGCGACCAGTTACTGCAAAAAGAAGCTCCTCGCGTGACATCCGAGACCCACCGCGTCCCTTTCGATCGCCGTTCCTCCTTCGAGGATCTTCCCCTTTTGCCTTAATGCTCTTTCTTTCTTTTGGTACGCAAAACCTGCCGATCCTTAAACGATACGCGTGAGCCGATCAGAGCCCGCTTATACATAATGAGAAGCCGAGTACGATCTATTCAGAGGCATAATCACAGAAGGCCGTGCTTTATTACGGATAGACCAAGGGTCGCTCGTAAATGGAAACGAGCAATCACGCGAGGGTGCACCATCTACGATTATTATATGGATACCTTTTAAAAATATACTCGCCTCTCTGATTTTACCGTGACTTTTTCTCCTTGAAATAAGACGAAATTGAGGTAGTTATAATACTTGTTTAAACGAAGTTGAAAAATTAAAAAGAGAAATAATTAAATAAATAGCAAAATGCTGTGATTCTTCGTAGATAAGTTTTGTGATTAATATTCACTATAAACTGAAGAAAGATTTTCGGTCGATTGTTGCGTGGGTCATGTTCCGTCGGTTATACATCGTTTGGCGTAGGTCAGTTAAACAACTCGGATTCTCTCGGCGTCTTATGGGAATACAGAGATGCGAATACAGTAGAAGTTTACTTACACTCTCGACTCCAGTGATGTGTACGGGGGTCTCTTCTGTTCGTGGCTATATATCGAAACGAAAGCAGAAGCTCGATCGTGGATAAGTACAACCGATCGTCCACCACCTTCTTCATCGTCTTCCACCTCCTTCTTTTCCTCGTCTCTCAGTTCATCCTTCGTTGGGACGCTATCCGCGCGAACGAGACGTTAGGAACAGCTTCTCACAGTCCCTTGGTTTGCTCCTTTTTTGTGGAAACAAAAGCAAAGAAAAGAGAGGCTCTCGAGAGAGCCATGGGCAACAAGCTTGTTGCCGGACAGAGAAGAAGAAGAAGAAGAAGAAGAAGAGGCACGGGAAGGTTGGATAAGAAGAGGAGGAGGAGAAGATGGTGGCGGCTGAGGAATCGAAGTGAAGAGAGGAATGGAGAGGATGCTACAGGGGGATTCTCGAGGTCTATTTCAGGCCCAAGCCGAGCAATCGCTATGTAAGGCCGTTGATTTCTTTCTACCCTCCGCGTTATTCCTGCGGGAACGGTCCACCTAATACTTATTCGGATCGAAAAAACCGGAAAATACGTTCTATGTACAAAGTTATAAACTTATTTTTCATTTCTTCATTTTTCGTTTTTCATTGACATAATCTAAATGCATATTTGATCCATTTAATTCTATCAATCAATTTTGAAAAGAAGAATGAGCCTGATTTCTCTTACATTTCGATACTTCTAAAGTAGTGTATTATTTTTAACGTGCACGTTTTTAAAGGATTTGTTGGTGTAATTTTCAACTGATGTTAGTACAGTAATCTGATTCGTTAGTACATAAACATTATGCTCTAATTTTAGAAGAGGTTTTACAATAAATAATCAATTCTAAATTTAATTCTTCTTTATTCCTGGTCAGAAGTTAAAATTTGGTGTGTCGTCGAATATTTCGCTACGATTTATGGAGGCAGCGTTACCTAATACAATCCGCTTATCTAGAGGGTATCCAAAATTCTGCCTAATTCCTCGAGAATCCAATTAAATGGATAAAAAAAAAGTGGTCGGACGAGTCGTTAGCACGAGAAACACGAATAGTCGTGCCCATTTTTTCTTCGACTTATTTTTTCTCGAACTCATAAGTCAGTTAACACCGGAACGTAATGTCCTATTTTTTTTCTGATGAGACATTCTCTAATGAATCTCCTCAAGAATCAAGTTTATAGATATAATTAAATCATTAAAAAGTTTAAAGATATAAAAGTTACACATTAAAAAGTTTATAGATATAATCAAGATCAAATGGAAAGATGTTGGTCGCGAGAGCAACCAGGTACATGTAGTTATCCAGGATATCTCATTGATTACGTACCCGCGTGTTGTTATGTATGCACCGCAGCGAGTACGTATATATTTAGACAGTGGTGTTCCTGGGTATAACACGATTACACGGTGAGTCGCCCAAGGAAAGGGTGAGACTCGGGTGGTCGTCGGGTGGTACACGTAATCCTGATACATTCCCTAAATCATCGGGATCAGCAGCCACCGCGACTGGTTCTTCGTATGCCGATACGAGATCACAGATAAAACCCAGGAATGAACGATAATAAGAGCCACGATGGTGATCATTAAAACGTGCCTCGTTTTACTTGAGCTCCTACGTTCGCCGCTGTTGCGTGCCTTGGGCCTTCGCGGCTGACCTAGAACTTCAATCTGTGCGAGGGTCTTGAGTCGAACAACTAATTTTACTAAATCAATGTAAAATATTATTTGGATTATTGTGATTATTTCATAATTACGGTAATATAAAAATAGTGACAACCGCCTGGCAAAAACATTTCGATCAGTGCAACATGCTCGATGATGCTTAATCGTGTGCTCAATCATAGCGCTTAAAACTGAAAACTGGATAATAACAATAATTGCTCTGTTCAGGGGCAGTATTAATCATTTTAGATTAAATTTATAGATAATGATCGTCGAGTCTTTTTTTTTATAATCGGGTAAAACGCTTGGCATTCTTGAAGATGTAGATATATCGAGCCGTGTCGCTTACTATTTATCTGGTTTCGAACAATTAAGCGGTGCAAGAATTCATGAAGTTAATCGTAGAGTAAGCAGCGCGAACGGATGAATTTACATTCCTTCTTTATTATGGGGGATTCATTTATATTCGTGGACTACGTTGAGGTGATTTACGTTATTAGTAGAGTGGGGAACCGGTAAGAATGTTCGTGCAGTGGAAGAATCGCCTCGAGTACGCTTTCGAATATTCTTGAATAATCGCTGAGTTTCTTAACAATAATAGCTCGGACAGATTTAAACGCCGGCCTGTTTCTAAGTATTAGAAGCCATCAATTTGACCCATCTTAGCGCCTGTCAAAGATTTGCTTCATTAAGGATCCTGTTACTCCTTTATATTTTCAGACCTAATTCTGTTCCGTCTATCGTTTTATATAGTTTCTCAGTATCGCACGGTATTACCGAGAAGGATTCCGAGCGACCATGTCCCTGGTCCGGAGACGGTCGGGATCCTAAATTAAATCTGGATTTGGATAGGCGAGAAATCTATTCCACCCGCAGCGGCACTTGTCCAGGTATCGAGAAATCGCGAAATTAAATCTCAGGATTTATTGTGCCGGCTGCGAACGAATCCCGGCGAATGAATCTCGACTAACTAAATTCAATATTTCGCATTCCGTCGTCGAATAAATCGCTTACCAATGAATGACGTGATCATACAAATGTTCATCTTTCACGGACGGGTATCCAGCGAGTTCCTGTTTGTTCGTCCTTGATGTTTCACGGTTCTTGAATCGATAAATACCGTTAACGTTTCATTTTTTACTGACTCGTTTATCGACATTAGAAATTATATTGTGTAATTTGAAATAATCAGATTTCTAATCTATCGTTGTCGATCAGGAAAGTAATTGATACGGAGAAAATCCAGGGCTTTTCCACACTCGAATAATTTTGCGATTAAGATTCTAGACTCGACCTATCACATTCGATATGAAAGATGGCGAAGATTAGGATGCAAAGATTGTGTTATATTTAGCAAAACGATTGCGATTGAAGGTACGTCGAACTCGAAGAACGAGTCGAAACGTTTTCCACATGATTTCCTCCTGTGCGTCCTTCTGCATCTTTTTCCTCATGTTACTCATTAGTGATCGCAGGATGCCAATAGCCTTCTAAGAGAATTGATTTACCACCCGGTCTTTTATTAATCCACGAGAGCCGGAATCCGTCGTTCCGGCCGTTTCTATTTTACGCGAGGGCCGCTTGCTGTGAAACGCAAATTTTACGATGGCCCTCGGGTCCGAGGTTGGTTCACCGCGACGAATCGTATTACATATAGTAAAAACCTCCACGTATATAGCATTCCTACGTTTCGTTCACCGTGGAAGAAGAAGAAGAAGAAGAAGAAGAAGAAAGAGGAGAAGGTAAAGGAGAGGAGAACAACAGGGCTGCTGGCTTTGCCGTAGCAAACTGCATCAACTTCGAAGAAACGATCGGTCAGGGCGGCAGAAAAAGAAACGTCAGCGGGCTGAGAGAGAATTCATCAGGTCTCGCCTTTTTCTCTCTCCTCTCGACCATTCCCTCGACGTAGTGGAAAAAAGAGCGAAGGGAATGGGAGACAAAAAAAAGGATTCAATGGAGAAGAACGAAAGAGAGGAAGAGAGAGAAAGGGAAGCACAGTGGAGTAGACCTTGGTTTCGCCAGGAGGAATGCAAATCGGGGACCGGTCACGAGTATTCTAATGCGCAAACGCTTTAGCCCTTCGAGCCACGATCTCGAAGCAAGCAAGTGTCACCTGAGACCTTTCGCGTCCCTTTTGTATCGGTGACGCTATAAAGATACGAGTCGCTGGCGATCTGCTCCTGCTTCTACCGCTGTTGCTGCTTCTGCTTCTTCGCCTCCTGTATCTATACGTGCGGTATCACGACGCACGGAAGCTTAAAGTACGGCGCACACTGAAGATAAAACCATTGTACAACAGTTTTATTAAGAAGCTATTAGAACCTCATTTGCCGAACGTGTCATATGTGGAAACATTGAATATATATCATAAAATAATAACGCAATCCCCTTCGAGGATCTCACGCGATGGGTGCGTTCATTAGAAGACAATCCTGTTTAATCCCTGGTGTGTACTACACCTAAAGTAGGCGCTCGATATACACACTTGGGAGCCTGAAGACGTTCGAGATAACCGCGGCAGCTACGTACAAGTATTTACAGCAAGGTGCACCGTGGTAATTTGCACGTTTTAAACACGATATATCGCGACAAATGTAGTCGCCACGAACACGACAACATATGTGAATCCCGTTCAGAAGAAAATCTTAACTACAACATCCGCTGTTATTCTGTCGGACTAACTCCTCTCTGATTGAAAATTTATTCTACAAACGATATCCTAAAAAGCTGGTTTTAGCGTTTCCACTTCGTTTACGGATAAGACTTTGACATCTTACTTATGAAATATTTGATCCGACTTGCAACATTTATTGCAATACTTGCAATTATTTTTCATTTTTAACTAGACCCTTATTTACGTGGCGCGATTCCACATAAAATTTCAGGCACGCGTAACAAGATCCTTAGTGGACATCGATCGTTCTAGAAACCGTGGCAAAATAATCACGGATGGATGAAACGGAGTAGGAATTGAAATGGAACGTATTCGTTCGTGTTCGTGCTCGGTATCGGCGCAGGAAATGGATTTCTTGCTCGGAGTTCGTGGCTTCGCTCGCCAGGCGAGGGTAAAAAGGAGTTGGTTACACGATCGAACCCCGGGATAACCTCGGGAAGAAAATGCCGCGAGGCGAGAAGAGATGAAACAACAGATAGAGGGTACTACCCGAGTGGGTAGTAAAGTTCACGGAAGAAACGCGTGATACGTGGAAAGATGACCACGAAGAAATGAGCATTCCCAAGGTGCCCAAGAATTTCGCTTTACGATTGCAAGAAAACGATGCCCAGTGGATTTTTCCTTCCCCTTGACTCGCGATCCTCTTGACTAAAGTATCTCATGACTTCTGACAGTATTTTCTTTGGTAGCGGTTTGATGGAGCGCGATAACTCTCAATCGTATGGATAAATCGAAATACCGAGCGAGATCGATGAACTGTGAAGACGAATATGCATAACGGGATTAATGAATGTTCGATAACCGTTAATATACGTAAAAGGTATCGACGTCATAGGTATAAATTGCACGATCTCTTTTAACCTTGGAGGGGGCTATTCTTCCTGGTGAACTGAGCGTTTTGATCGATAACCAATTGAGAAATTTCATCTTCTGTCTCTTAAGACCCGTGGAGTCTTCTTTCTAAATACACAATTTGACACGATTTTCTACAAGTATACATCAGGTTTCTATACAGTGTTCCCAAATTTCTCGGCCTCGGGGGCTTTTCGATTTCCATTTTCGTGGCAGGATGATCGTGAGTCTTCTCTGTTGAGAGCGAAACCAAAGAGAAACGCCGCGCCGCGATGCAATCACTTTCGTTGCAATCCTCCAATATCGAACGATGTCCTAGTGCAGTAGCATCGTCGAAGCCATATCCATTGCGTTCCACGGTGATTTACGATCGGTTAAGGTATGATAATAAGTAAATCGTGCTATCGGTTCGCGATTACCTATCGATAATCGATAAAAGCTCGTGCGCCAGCGGTAGGGAATGACAATGAAATTGAGAAACGATGGATATCCCCACGGTGATTTATGAACGATTAAATTACGATGATAAATCGCGCGCGATCGGCGTGGCGCGGCAGTGGTAATCGTAATCCAACGAGCGCGGGATCAGGATAATTCACCAGAGGTTTTTGTTTGTCGGGTTTTGTTTCGAGACGTGGCGGTACCTTTGAAAATCTCACGCTCTTGGAGCCGGTCCCGAGCCAGTCGGTTAAGTGTAATTTGTACAGGATCTCTCAGGAGGTGAGAGAAGTTCGCGGTCAAGGCTCCCCCGTTCGAGTCATTGACATCGGAACTCGCTATGCCAGCACGAACAGACTGATGTTGCCCATTACATCGGCTGGTTAATAAAACCGCGAGTTCAGCCTCCTCGCGCAATTGCTTCATTGTCACTCTCACCGTTCAATTTACATCTCTCTTCGTTTCGAATTGTTCGAACGTTTATTACCGCGCCGTGATGCGCTGCGTTCTTTCTCCTCGAGTATAATAGTCTAATCGTAAATGTAATCTGCTGATTACAGTCATTGAATGTATTAGTGAGTACAATGAAATTTTGAGCCGAGGGAAACACGTTTTCCTGTTTGCAAAGGACTCTTGCAATCATGACCGTGACTGAAGTAGAACAAAGAAAATTTTAATTAACAATTATGTTCTCCTTTTTCTTCAGGTTTTACCTGTAATAGAGATGAAGATAACAGAATTATAGTGGTGTAATGCTATTTTAAACACTGCTGTTCTTAAAGAAGCTAAACTTCTCTGTTCGTTAATTATAAGCACCAACGTCCAAAAGCAGTTTTTTTACTATTTATTTCGTCTCATCTCTTTTTCCTGTTTATCTTTCTCTTTCTATCACGCTCCCCACCGGACGAAATCTATTATTTCCAATGACTGTCCTTTTTTCAACGATTTCTGTGAACGTCCGCCGGTGAACGTCCTCGACGACGAAAAAGACGGAGCATTTCTTCGCGTACACCGCGTCGCGACGTATACCGTCATCAACATCAACCACAGGTGCATCGTCATCGCGCGTCCATTATTCTTATTATTCTCTTCGCCATCTGTTCCGAGAGTCGAGCGAGATATCGATCGTTACGCTGCTATCTTGGGTCTGTGTCACGTGCACGTGTACCTACTGCCTTAAAGACCGGAAGCGATTACGAGGCGTCAAATTGCTAATGTTTTCTGTTACGTGGCTCTGATGTCTCGATCAGAGGGGACGTCTACAATAAGTACGTCCACCTCTACACCGACTTTTAATCCCTCAAACGATTTCCTACAGCCGTGACTCTACTGCCTGATAATTACTTCGATCGCGAGTAAATAATTTGCGTTCCTCTCGAAATGTACATTGTCCTGCTGTTTAATGAAGTTCACGTTTTCGAAATGCTGATTTTGACCTTGGAGTAATGTCAGTAGAATTTCGGACTTCGGTCATGTTGCGTCACAATGTTTGGTCACGTTAAATATTTAAGTTTTCAGAGATTTTGAGTGTCGTGTTTGATCTAGAGGAGAGAAAAAAGTTCTTGACAGACACGATGCGCGTATTTAGTATTCCGAGTATCGGGTAAGGGGATAAGTACACCTTGAAACAATATCAAAACGACGCGGCAGGTAACAACGAGCTGGTATCGGTGGACGCCAGAGGTCCACGATGCACCAGCATTAACTATGCGCGACGTGGAGGCGTCGCTTCCTTCGGGTCGACTTCCGGCCGCCGGAAACGTCCTTCTAACCGCGGTTGAATCCTTAAATGAAGACGATCTCCGACCATCGGGGCCCTTCTTCATTCACCTTCTCGACGTGCGAACTGACAGGAAATTCTAAAACCGTGCTTCCCAGAACTTCGATCCGCGATATAAATAAAATAGTTGACTCTGGTTTCTTTAGCGAGTAGAGTGCAAATAGAACGCGCGATCGACAACGTATTAATGTATTTACATTGGAAACGATCGATCAGAACCTACGCGATTAATCAACGTCCGTGTACTCTCTCCAAAATGAAGGTCAAGCATTTGTAATTTTTGTTAAAAGTTTGTCTATTAGTCATCTATAAACGTTTTGATTTTAACAGATATGTACGACTAGAATGTGGTGAATATTTTCTACACTCCCCTTCCGTTGATTGCGTTCAGAGAGAGACTTAAAGGAATGCTCTCGTTTGATTGATTACAGCAATCGATATGGTTTGACGAACGAGGATCTGAATCGGCGATGGAGCAACCCTAATCAGGTTCTCCATCCAGTGATATACCACACGAAGGGACTGATGGAGTACTGCACGAGGGTGCTGCAGCGGCCGCCGTACGTTTTCGTCGACTACCACGGCCATTCACGGAGGAAGAACGTGTTTCTGTTCGGTTGCTCAAGGTCGGGTTCTTGGAGCGCCGCGGACAGGGCGAAACCGGACCAGCCGGCGCAGTATTTGGTAAGGGCATTCGAAAAAGGAGCATGTCGGTGTTATTTTTAGACGCACGCAACGAGTCGCATTGCGGGTACGAACGGTAATCTAGCGCGATCTATCGAACTCAATTTACAAGCGAGCGGTTCCCCGCTTTGCTTCGCGGCGAAACAAGTTTCGCGAGCAAGCGTAATTTACGGCGAACCGAGGATAGTTCCATCGATACTGTGCGCTCCAATCTTAAACACCCGTGTACTTTGCATCGGAATGCAACCTGGCAGGAACTGTTTGATCGCTTCATAAGTTCCGTCGTAGTGTTTGATGAGATTACAAAAAATGATTGCGTGTTCGGAGCTTGAAATAAAATTAAAACGTTATGTACCGTGCTCCGCGGGATTCAGTTAGGTGCGTTGTAAAATAAATACTATCGGAGGGTGTACTTTCCTTAAAGCGACCCTCGCAATATGCGTTTCAGATGTTGCCACACCTCATGCAAAGAATATCCCCGGCGTTCGCGTTGCCACTGTGCTCGTTCAAGGTCGAGAGGAACAAGGAGTCGACTGCTAGAGTAGCCATATGGAGGCAGCTGGGCGTTTCAAGGTATGTTCCTGCAGGCACGTCTCGGTTATATCGAACTTTCCATCGCGTCAATCCCGATTCGTTCGGTTTGATCTTGCACAGGAGCTACACGATGGAGAGCAGCTTTTGCGGATGCGATCAGGGAAATCTAGCCGGCTTGCATCTGGACACGAAGGACCTGAAGGCGATCGGACAGGATTTTTGTCAGGCTTTATCAATGATGAAGGATTGCGCCGAGGACTGGAGCATCGAGAAGTAAGTTGTGACGCGTGGAATTGTGACTTGATGACAGGCACGTTTGTAGAAAACTTAACGTCAAGGGTTTCTGAACACAGGATGCCGGAGGAAGGTTGTTGTCCGTTAAAATGCATTTCTCAGAGACGGAAAAAGGTCCCTAAATGCATTCAGGACAAACTTGCGGTGCATCATGTATCTGCGATTCCTTAGCGAATGATTAAGTACACAACTCGAGGCAAGATTTGTGTGCAATATTTTTTAATACGTTTCAATGAGTGTTCATAACATAACATGTGCTTCCATATAACAGTTTAATATGTTAAATCTTGCCTGGTTGACTTACTAATATAACTAGTGGCAACGGAGATGGTTAAAAAAATTGTTCAATATTGTTGATATCGTTGCATCAATGTTTGATTATTTTTGTAGGATACCAATGGGGGAAGGCATTCCTGAAGAGTCAACATGTATGGAGGATGACATCTCGTCCAGTTGCGAATCGGACGAATCCGATTTCGAAACTTAAGGCCATCGCGGATTATCAAATTGGCAAGGATTTGCGCTTCTTGCACATTGGTCAGGAAGAATTATATAGATTCATGGTTGTCGAATAAAAAAAACGACATACTTCTGTACGCTTCGACGAATTTTTATTTAAAACTTGTAACAAATGTCGAACTACGTCTACGGAGATCCTATTCTATTCAGAAAAAATCGAAGCCTCGATCTCTTTTGTATAAGATTTTGAGAAAAAAAGAGAAACGATCGCCTTAGCTACACATTTTACATATTGAAACTTCGAACTCGAATTTGAGCATCTTCGTCCAAATAAAAACGACGATCAGTATAAGAAGCAGGAGGCTTCATCGATACGAAAGTAGAAGACTGCATAAAATGTTCACTGAAAGTATGTAATATACTAATTATCAAGGATGCCGGCCTTTGAAGAATTGGAATAATTAATTCCTGGAAAGCAAAATTCATTTTCCTTTTGTGCTGTTTCACACTGTTTACGTATTATTATTGTATGTGATATTTTATCGAATGTGATCATAGAAAATAAAGCTTATTTATTCATTTTCCTCTTGCGCTTTGAGACTAAAAACATTCACATACCCGCAACCATTCGAAAATCCGTTTACGTGTTGGAAATATTCGATCATTTATCGATTTATCCAGGTACTACTGAATCAAAGATAGTTCTTTACATCAGCCAGGCTTAAAATTGTCGTCCACAGTTTAAAAACAATTGTGCCATTTTAACGAAGATTGATATTTGTGTAATACAATTATCGTAATCCTTCTCTTTTGAAACGTAAAATACATATGTACTAATATCAAGACTGAAAAAATAATTTTGCTTCTTAAACTAATTTGGAAAGGCAGTAACGTTAATTATACAGTTATATATAGCTGTGCATTAGCAACAGCTGTTTGTGGATTGTAAATGTCGTAATCATGACATGAGCTGATACAATCAGTAATCGGTTAAGTGTAATATTAAACAATTAATACTGCGTGGTATTTGAATCGCAATTTTTGATTTCACGAAAGTCGAGAAATCGAATATACTGCTATACGTGTTGGTAATGTGATCAAAAAAAAAAATTAAGAAAATAATAAATAGATTACACGAATGAAATTGATGAGATAGGAATAGCTCTTTAATGCGAAGTGTACATGAATAGATAGTAACATAGTTTTAAATAAGAGACTACAAATTCTTCGGTCGAAGTTCGACAAAAATTGTGCCCTGTACATTTAATTGACCCGAAACGAGATTTTTATGTCTTTTCTCTTTGTTAAATAATCTAGGGACGACTGCGATAAATTATCCCGCGTTAACGTAATGGTTAGAATAAAGAGGGTGTAATAAGTTATACGTATTTATGTAGCAAAGGATCTTCGTTTAACTCTTGACTACAGCACCATCGGAGAATTTAATTCAAAGTCTAAAAACAGAAATCATTCGAACGCAGTGTCACGTGCTGTACACTATGTCAAAAATTGATAATAATTAATTCCGGAACCTTATTGTCTGACTGGCGTATCGTAATGCGCATGTTATACTTAGATTCTTACAGTGAGAGAAACCTTTTTTCCTTTTATTATTCTACATGTTTCTAAAGTTGTCTAAATAGCAGCCGAAAACCCTTTCTTATGAATTATTTTAGAAACTCCTAAGGTCGCACGAGCATTCTGAATTTAGTTAAAGTTTTCTTCAATTTTCTTAATACGAATTACAAGTAAATGTCTTTCAGTTCAGTTTTGAATGAACGACATTTTTCCGTAGGTTTACGAAACCGAATTCCAAAATACTTGACTTATAATTTGAATTTATTTTCAGTGCATGTGCGGCCGTTTCTAAAGAAAGATTAACATACAACGAATATGCAGATGGGAGAATTGACTACCGTCGTTCGCATCGAAGTTATATGCACTTTTAAGATCAAGCAAACTATGTTCGATTTATTGCAATCCTTTGATCAAGAGAAAGCAAAATTTAAAATAAGTCTATTGTTTTACCCTGACATGAAAATCATCGTTCAACTCACTACTGATTTTCATAGAGACATAAACGTTTCATAAACACTTTGAAGAGAAATATTTTATATACGCGCGTCTTATACTTATTTGCATAATTTTGAATGTCTAATTCGAGAACGTATTTTCAATCTCTAGTAAAAGAAGAGGTAACGACGGTAGGCAAGTCCAAGCCTAACTTGCACGTGATATAATAGATTCTCCCATCCCTAAGTTACACACGATCGAGATACAGAGAGAGATTAATGAAGCTGCGATGTGATTAAAGCACGGTTGTATAATGTATGCTCAGTGAATCGCTTAGGATTCAACGTGTGTTCATTGATTCATCTTATTCGCATAGATCTTGAATTGCTCGTAAGTGAGCCACAGAACGATGTTCCAGGATACCAGACGTGAAAAGCTAGGCGCGAACCCCTTGTAGAATGCGGCCGATCCCTCCTTCATGAACATACGAACGGCGCAATCCTTCACCCCTTTGTACTCGCCTGGGGCGCTATTCATGTAACGCGTCTTCACTACGTCGATTGGGCTGGCAACGAGCGTGGTGCACAGACCAGCTGTCACCGCAGCTGTCAAATGGCAAGGGATACCATCGCGAACATAGTTGTGCTCGAGGAGGAAGTCCTTGATGATGTCGTAACAAACGATCTCCGCGACGTTTACGATTCCGTTTCTCGTAATGTTGGGGACGGTTCCTGAATGAAAGAATAATAATTACAAATTGTTGGATTCTGTCTCATGTTTTAATTGGGTACACCCCCTAATCTCGTTCAGACTGAAAGACAATTGTCTGCAGATATACCTGCGAATTGTCTCGAATTTAAGTTAAGTAAGCTTTCATTATATTCAGCAACGAATTAAAAGAGGACTCATGCATGCAGTAATATGTAGAGTCAATAATCTTTTACCTTTCCAAAGACCCCTCGTCCCTTCTTCCGTGGCGATGTTCTTGTAGGCCTGCAAGGTCGAGCTGTATCTCACCGATGATCGTCCATTACTTCCAGCCTGCAATCGAACCTTGACGACATCGGTCGGCTGAGCAAGGAGCACCGCCAACGCACCAGTCGTTAACCCAGCGGCGATTCGCACAGATATATTCTTCGATCCGCTCCTGTTATTACCTGTTAAGATAAAAAGGCACGATGAAGAAAACGATCCAGTCCGGAGTTGTTAGATTCGATTTGAATTTTTGTTCCGGATAGTATACGTATACAATACGGTTTTGTTCGTTCAAGTGAATTCAGGACGGTTTTAAATATCGCGCATTGCGCGGTACAACACGTTTGTGGAGTATAAATATATCGTTGTCAGCGTTATAATCAAACGCTTTGTCTATGATAATGTATTCTAATGTCATGCGTCACGAGACTTGTTGTGAGAATACAATAGGCTTGTGATAAGAAATTCGATCGAATGCTGAGCGAGATACTTGAGACTAAGATCAATGACAAATATCTTTGTCTTTATGATTGGTGTAATCATTATAATTGTTATTAGTAAATATTGAAATTGACGAAGCATGAAAGAGAAGGTTTGTCATCGATCTCAGGTATCTCGCGTTATGAACGCATTGATGCCAGTAAGTAGAGGAAGTTAACGTAACTGCACGTATATAAAGATATCTAGTAGTTTAGAATACACGTTAATTATGGAAACATACATTGATACATTATTCATCTGCACGCGATTAACGGGAGTTTAAATAATACAATCAGACTTATTAACGAGACGAAGTTTCACACATTTTGTATAAATTTCTAATCTTAAAAACAAAAAAGAATATAAATGAAAACCGTTGATTATAGTACGAAGTAAGAAAGTTACAGCGACGTAAATGCAAATCGACGATTAGTTTAGTTCTTCAGGCTTAATCTCCTTCACCTTTCATCCACTCTCGCTTCCTACAGTATAAACTATAAACTATTCTAAACCGTGGAAACGATGACGACTCGATCTTTAATCGGCGAAATAAAAAAATAAAAAAAAGATACTCGAACGAGACCGTGATTTCCGATACGCGATCAATTAGTTCAGCTAAAGATAATAGTTATCTTCATTAATACAAGTATCTTTTTAGGGGTAATAGCACGCGGCAGCCGATGGTGAACGATGGTCGACCAATCAGCCGTTACTTACGCGTGTTGTTACTCGTTCGTGTAACAGAGAGATGAGTAGACTGGATCTACTCGTTTCATATTCGTACTTAGAGGAGGATTACGTAATTGAAAAAAGTTAGGAGTTTGTTGGATGTACCGTCGATGATTCCAGCGTAGCGTGACTTCACCCCGTCGTAGAGGCCCAACCGTATGCTGGCGAAACACATCTGTCTCTGGAGTCCCGCGGACAGACCTCCGTACAGGCTCCTGTAACCACCCTCGCTCAAGCTCACCGGCCCCTCACAATTCACCCTCAAACGTAGCCCGGGGTAATAGTTCGTACATTTACTTATTTATTTCTTTTCTTTGCTTTTACACTTTCGATTTTTGTTTTCTCTCTTATCCTCTATATTTCGTTCTATTTCTCTCGTTCTTCGTCTCTCTTTCTCTCTGTCTCTCTCTCCCTTTCGTTCTCTCTCTTTCTTCCTCTAATATGCTCCCCTTCATTCTTTCGAGTAATTGTAATAAAAGGCATTTCAACTGCTTTAGTTTTGTTTTCGAGTGAATTAAAAAAAATTAAGGCTAGCATTATCATTGATTTCCGCGAATGAAGGGAAGCTAATAGAGTGTTTTAAATTATTCGAGGATCACGAGAGAAAACGTAAATAAATTAATGGGAGAGAGTCTGCGTTGAGAGAGCTGGATATGGTTATGACAAATTGAATTCGCGGTAGAAATAGAATTGAGCGATGCATTGTTGCATTGCTTTTATTACAAGATTTTCTTATGAGCGTCCAAAAAAATTAAACAGTGGCTGAGCAGAGGCAGGACAAACGTAAAGCAAAGAAAAATAAGAATTGAAATTAAAAATGAGAACAGAAATTGGATATAGATATGGGACGGTCAAAGTCTAACACGTGGTGCTTTCCAAGATTTAGTCATAGTGATTATTGATCTCTATATTTCTGAATAAATAAAGGATACTGTAATAATCATGCTGTATTGAAAGGCACCTCGTGTTCAAGTTTAAAAGAGAAAAGGGCTGATTAAGAGAGATTAGAAAAGGATGCCATTGACATGTTCGATTGAACAAAAGTCGATGGCATTTTATAAAGTAGAAACGGAATTTAACAAAACAGAAAAGAAAGTAATTTAATTAGCATTGGTAATAATAAGTGAAATAAAATGCCAGTGCGTCAGCGATTCATCATACTTGTAAATTCGCGATTTCATTGCTAACACATTATGCTTTATCGATCTTTTTCCGTCGTTATCGATGCTCTCTCTCGATTAGCTTTCGTACAAGTATTATGGAGCAATAACTGTGTACAGTAGCAACGAATCCAAACAAATTACGCATTTGTTTAATTATAATTAGATTTTGGCTCGCGCATCACAGAGCATGACAGCGACGTCGATCGACTCAATAATTAATTAGAATTAGAAAGCAAAGAGATCAATCAAAGCGTAATCGTATCGCGGTATTACGTGCACAGAATCGGAGAAATTCGCTAGTCAACGAGTAATAGATTTCAGGATAATTAATGGTAGCGAAGCAATGTACTCAAGTTACTCGAATGTGTTTAATAGCCCTATAATCAGCCAGTATGGAATTTATTTCTTTTCTCTATGGTATTCGATCCGGCATGACAAAGTTATCCGGATGAGTTAAAAGTATTTTATCTCTAAATCGATAGGATCGTATATACAAAATCGTATACGTAAAAAATTGGTAGCTATTGCGTATAATAATTATGGTAATCGTAAATTGGTTGTACCTACCCCTTCACTGACTTAAAATTACGAATAGGATCGTGAACAACGTACCTTACTCCCTCGAGTTTGACGATGTTTCCTACTGTCCTCCATAATCCTGGCTGAGAATTTCGTAGCGCGAACATGGAGCCGTCCGCTGTCGCCAAAAGTAGAGGACGGCTTTCTCCGGCAATCTAGAAACAATTATAACATCGTAGTAGAAACCATTACACATTTATAGTAATTTCAAAAAATGTTAATGTAAAATTAAACGATATTTTCTTAGTCAGAAAAATTCTTCGAAATAAGTACCTGCATCCTAACTTTGGCGGTGTCCAAGGGAAACGTAGCCAGATCAGCGATACAGGCTGCGGTGCCTGCGGAAAGAAATTTCATCCACAGAGGGAAATCGTCCAACGCTTGTTGCTTCATTGTGCTCGTTTTCTTTATCTTTTCCTCGCCAGAAAACTGTTCGTATCGCGATTTGATTTGTATTCGTTTGATCGCGATCGGATGCGTTCTAGCTGGATGAAAGTGCGTCGGCGTACAAGTGGAGTTAGAGTGCAAACTTTTCGTTATATGTATTCTCTCGGTTTTTCTTCTTTCTTCTTTTTATATCTCCGCATGAGTTGGATAATCCTTCTGCTCTGGCTTGTCTCTTGTTAGAAAAGCAATATTTACACTATATACAGTGTCCTACAGAGGACAGGAACCTTCAGATAATCATTTAGTAGACTGCTGTCTTAAAGATAGAGGTTTTTAGGTTCCCTGAAGTGATCAGGATACGCATGCAGTCCCCCTGACCGCGAGCACTCGTGTTTTATGTCTTGATTATGAAGTACTTTATACATACTATTCTTCTGTAAAAGAAAACAGGAGAAAAAGTTATGAGGAACTTGTCGATTTACTTCGAAATTCTAACACGAACGAAATTCCATGAATGACGTTGAGTCTCGCTTATGTTATCTTACATAAATATTATCACACTTATATTATAAAATAGACTTTCAACACCATGATTGACTTGCTGCATAAGACTCAAAAGCCATGGGGATGGAATTTCATTACTCGCGTTAGTAATCATTTCAAAATCGACGTCAAATCTTGCACAGAGTTTACAATAATAAGTTGAATGACTGACCGGCCGAGTCAGCATCAATCATTAGAGTCGTTGATACACGAACACGGAACAGGTACGTAATTTTCTGTTATCGCACAATACAAACCCGAAGACAAGAGGCTATCGTGAAGCGAGAAGCACATGTCAATCGCGTGTACTAACGATATCTGACGCGAATCGAAATCCCGTGTTTGGTCTGGCTACGCAAAGTTATTGGGAAGCTTGTGTCGTATAATCGTTTGCAATTAGGTCGTTTTTCCCACGTTTCGGCTTTACGTAACGATACACGTGAATGCTCGGTTTCATGTCACTGCTTTCGTACGATGCACTCGTGCACTGGTCATTCAATGAGGACTTTAACTACGAATGACGCAAAAATAGAACGGTATAGGTAGGTACTGGAGAGCTGCCAATGACAAGACTCAGGCTTTAATATGTATTTAAATACGTTAACTGATTTTAATTCGTTCAAGAGTATCAAATTCCTGAATTATTACAGTAAAATTGTGGGCGTCATTTATCAAATTTTTTCTGAGTCATTTTATCGTCATTTTTTGCTATTTCGACAACGAGTTTGACTTTGCTCCCACGTGTCTCGCAATGTTGAAACCCAGTTATATTTGTCACGCGTTATTGCGACTGACAAGTTATTTCGGTTAAAGAGAAATGCTTGAACCGAGAATGGCGTGAAACTCAGTCGTTGTTCTCGTGATTTTTGCTTGTAACAAGGCTGCTGCGGTAATGTACAGAATGTTCATGCCTCTATTATTTATTGATGGAACTTTTGAATACCATTTTAGTAGAAACCCGTATTGTATTCCTAAATTTCGCCAAGCAATCCAATTTTGCATTGTTTTTCATCAATGTAAAAAATTTCAACTTCACACACTGAAGTTGACTAGTCGATTTTAATAATCAAGAAAAATTAATTTAAATTTATATCAGAAATGGATTCTATTTGAGTTCTACGGAAAATCATCCGTTCGTCATCAAGATCAATTTCTTGAAATTTTGAATAACTTCAAATTATAAACATTGAGAACCGCTTGCTGTAACCTTCGGCCACTGATTTCTGTTGCGAACTTTAATTCCCTCTACACTACCGACGACAATTTCTTCATTGAGAATACGTAATGTCGACGACATTCGTTGTGCAGAAGGACCATGGAAGGCGCATGCAAACAATGCGATCGATAGCGAACCTCCGACCATGCGCTTGCACCTATTGCTGCACCCACAATTTTTATCCGTATCTCAAATCAGATATGCAATGTGTTTAAATTACTTGCAAATTACATTTGATCGATAATAGAACATCTCTTAAACATTTATATTTAAATTACTTTTCCTTCCTACTCTACTTACGAACTTATGAGAGTTGTTGTGAGATCAGAAAGTAAATAATAAATCTCCTTTCTAACAATCTGCTGACGAGTTTCGAAAGAGCAAAAACCTGTGATATCCTTGTGTACAAGGATACAGCTGCTGAATATATACATATAATACAGGCATATTGATTATCCTCGACGCGGACGCAATACTGTACCCCATCCATAGTCAGATAATGAAAATCACGATACTACATGCAAATTATTGCTACAAAAACTAACACCAGCATTTAATAAATGAAAGTAAATAACAATCTGAAAATTCTGTTTTATACTCTTGTGATTTCCATCACATGTGATCGTACAGTTTTACTTTTCACTAGTTATTTATATAGAACTCTTTAGTCAAATTTTCGTGGGAGTATATATAATTTATATCAGGTCACGCGTTGGAGTTGAAATCGATCTAGCACGTCAAGTATTCGCGCATATGCATTGCAGTAATAGTAACCGTAGTTCTTGTAGCTCCGTTTGAGCAATATATTGAAATTTTTATTCTTTCCAATCTCATCTGTGCTTAATTAGATAACTAGAAATGTTTCATACGATGACAAACATTTAGTTATTGGACGGAAACCGTTTCATTATGTAAACTATTGTACGGTGTTTTATAGTCGCGATTGTGGTTTGCTATCAGCATAGCGAAACGTCCTTAATGGTCTGAAAACCAACCACTTGGACATCATATCCATTATTACAATAAAATATTTCGATACACGTACTATGTCATTATTTTTATGATGTTTTAACCGTGACGAAAAATTTGAATATTATCTATAAAATTCTGTAGAATGTAAGACGATCATATCGGCTTGATTTTAGAATTATAGAAATAAAATGTAGAACTTGTTTGAAAATAATATTTTACAGAAGAATGTATCAATAACGCTGAATACAAGTACGTCGGTTCGAATTTAAAATGTATTAATGACCTGAGAAAATGGAATGTAAATAATCGGGGAAACAATGGAAGACGATCTAGACGAGTACTTACCAAGTGTACAGTGGGTGAATAACAACACAACTGGAACAGGTTTACCGTGAAAGCGCCGTTTATACCGGCTCGCCAACCAATGAGAACCGTTCGCAGTTGAATTCTGCCTATCAACGCCAGTCTGTGACGTCAACTTTGGCCACAGGAAGCTCGCTTGCGATCGGATCGATATCATCCAGGAAAGTGGTAGTACGGACGTACCCTTAGCTGCATATTTGGGACATTTGGGCAGGCGCAGCACCCTTCAATGAAAAGGTGTTGCGCAGTGAGGGCCGGACCGCACAGCCCTCAACTATTGGAAATTTCCATGGCTCATTGTGGAAACTTATTTTTACGCAAATATCATAACTATTTACATCGATTAACGGCAGTTGAACATTATTCGATCTAATTGTCATACGGTAAAAGGAAATAATGGAACTTCTTCGAAAATAGGTTATCGTTTGAAACGTGATCGATACGTTTTGTTGCCGAGGGAATTCATTGTTAAGACGATATACTATACCTTGCATAATCATATTTAAGTCGTTGAAAATTCCATTGGATTGAAATTATGTCTTATTGCGAGATCTATGACCTTCCCATCCTTGCCTGGTTTTTGTTACATTAGACAGCTTAAATAATAAACTTACTCATAAAATAATGTTTAGTAAAATATGTAGTATAGATATCAAAATAATTCTGCTTAAAGAATTTGGTTGAGTGCTCTCATAGTAAAATAAACATTTGATAAGTTTTAATGAATATTTTTGTCCTTCCCAAGCACCTTTCGATAAGTACGAACACGAACATCTAGAGATTACGATTATCTTATCGTGCTATTAGTAATTACATAATAGACATAAACGTTCGCCTTATGGAATATATCCATAGTGATCGGTAACAATTATTCTTTAACTACTAAGTGTAAAGTTTAACTACTAAGATGACCTCCAAATGGATTAATCAGTAATCCGATAATTTCACTAGAAACATAGCTCAGTATAAAACGTACTTTCTAAAAGAGTGGTCAGATCAATTAGCATCTTGCAAGTTGCAAGATTGGACTTCAATTTGTTCATGAAAAAAGAACGTCATATTTATCTAACGAATATGGAAATCCTGCTATGATTCTTTGAAGAAAGTTCGTAATAATTGCTATGAAGATTAATGCACACAGTTTATTTCTGCTTTCTGTAAAATATCGAATGATTCGAAATGACTAACACGCGTTAAACAGTCATTAAAATTTCATTTCAATAACTGGAAATTAAAAAGTTGATGCGTGTGTTGTGTTCAGGATTCGTAAGGAAACTAGGCTCGGTTGAGTGTAACACTATATTTCCAAAATACTGCACAACGTAGAGGAATTCAGTACAAATGCGGTTAGTATCGAGTCCAGGCTGAATCTGCTGTCTTAGGATTCGGCGGATGTATATATATATCCTAGCTATAGGAAGGGGAGGGTCACTTCTAACCCTGTGACTCAGGGTGGATTTCGACCTTAGTGACTAATCTTTAAAATACGCTTCTTAAACTAGAGATAACTAGGAGAAAAACATTTTAGTCATCCAACACGTGTAATACGAAGTACCTTTACAATCTACATCACAAAATAGACTAAAGACGATAATAAATATTATACGATGATTCTTATGATACGCAAAGTTATCGAGTTTTAATAGAGGAGAATCCGTTCGCTTCAGCGGTTTCATGTATGTGGTCAGTAATCTCAAATGCCCCATATTAAGCACTTATACCTCTGAAAATAAATCACCGATACTGAAACTACAGTACAGCCTCATGTAAGATTACATGAATGAGACCGCCTTCCGAGCCAAGTGGGTTCTTGAAATCGTTGAAAATTAGCAAGCGCAATATTTCAAAAGCACCCTGTAAGCGCGTAGCGCCAGTACTGTTCTTAAACTGGCAATGAGCAGGTAATGAATCCCTTACTTCAGTCTTTAGGTATATTATGGCAGGTATTTGGTTGATGTGCAAGAGAATTTAGAAAGAAAACAGATAATGATTGATAATTCGAGGTTGCACAGCCATCGGCTATCGAAAGATTGATTGTTTGGAAAAGCGAGAAATTTACAAGATCATTAGGAATCCAAAGCATTGTCTAACGAATAACTTATTTTCCAAGAGGATCCGGTCACAAAGTGAGGAAAACAAGGATGTGTCTCGGAAGAAACTTAGAAATTCATAATTGGTCTCATCTTGAAGTTTTACTAACATATATACATTACATAAGTGTATTATATGTTACATAAGCGTATTATATTATATACTACATACGTATGTATACTACATACATTAGTCTCTCAAAATAAGTGTATTATGTATCGCAAAATGAAAAAAAAACATGGCCCATGAGGGGATCGAACCCGCGACCTTCGCGTTATTAGCACGACGCTCTAACCAACTGAGCTAATGGGCCTTTGACGAGTTGGTCTTATTTGCAAGTTTTCTGGCCGATATGTGAATTATGATTTTTAATATTTTGTTACGTTTTTATTAAAAAAGAAATTTAATAAAATAGTTCGCAATTTACTAAACATTAATGTCAGAATATAATTAAAGGAAAGAAGATTAAAAGAAAAACAACGCGTGGATTTTTTAAAAAGATGTTTGGTCAAAGATTCACAGCTAAACAGGATGTCTTTTATGACAATTAATTTAGTCGCGAGAATGTCTTCGACAACCTACAGTATGTTTGGATATGAAACGTTGGGTGCCCGCACGTGGAGTTTCAATTAAGCATTTGACGGAATAAACGGTAGGTTGCAAGTTGCAAAGGTTTGCGTCCACCAACGTTCGCATATTTTGATTACCTAACACTAACAATTACAGAGATTATTCTGTATGCCTTAGTTTTTCATTGCGATAAAAGTTCTTCAATTACTAAAGAACGTCGAGCGACTTAATATCGAAGATCGTCGAGTCACTGCATGAGAAACAATTGGTTCGAAATGCATGAGTGTCAAGATAATAAATAGTCCGAACTTTGTCTGCAGTTTGGACTTTGCGTATGAGGGTTAAATGAAGTTGATTTAATCCCGTAGCTGCAGTTTGTTATCGAAAGATATCAAAGGTAGTTATGAAGCCAATAAAGAAATTAGTTTGTCCTGATTTTGTTTATTACGATCGTAGTAATTCATTTTCATGTCTATCCGTGTTCTACTAATACTATGTATATTATTATATAATATATACTACTATATTAATAACTTCATTACTTAATAACATTAATTAAATAATCTATCATTCTTTTTGTACATCTTTGATTTTGAAGTAAATAAGATTAAACGTAACATATATATATATATATAACAAATAATACACCGTAACAATTATTAATATGTACATGTAGTTTAAAATGTGTTTTTACATAGGACCAAGTTTAAAAGCTTCATACCAATATCCCATTCTTCAAGTTTTGATAAAAAGAATTATTTTATGCAACATATTAAATCGCAACCTCTCCTATATTTGAATTCTTCTCTAGTTAGTATATCAATTATTTTCTCATAAGCAGTTCGTAACACGTATCAAATGTACATAACGATGGTGGTATATCTTCCATCAATCTAATTATGCACAATGCATGAGAAATATGTTTTCTTTTCTTCAGTTCGTGTACAAGAATTTCTGCGTTCTCTCTTATATTCGTAAGAGACCGATTTATAAAAACGTGCTCAATGATTCGATTATATACTTCGTGATTTGGATCGAAAAATGCTGTTAAATTTTTCAAAAACAACATTTCCAGGATTGGTGATGGTAAAATCAATTCCTGAAACATAAGGATATAGTTATTTCAAATGTAGAATAAAAATTTAATGTTAAAATATTTATTCATACATACTTTATATTTTTCTTTTAGAATGTTCACAGCCTCTTGATGGAATTCTAAATTATCCAAATCCAGTTGAATATAAATTATATGTTCAAGTGGAATTTCTCTCGTGTCCAAAAATTCCTTGAGTATCTGTTACAAATCGTTTAAACGATTAATATTACATTGATCGTTATAATTTCTACTTGTGTACTTACATTTGTTGAAGGCAGTGCTCCTATTAGTTCTTTATATTCTTGTAAAAATCCTTCCTTAACATGAACATGAACTATTTTCATCATTCTTAAGACTGGATGTTTGTCGATTCCCGTATATTCAGAATCTTCAAATATTGGCCAGTGTAACACCAGTTTCTTTACTTCATAAAAATGATCAATATTTTGTATTTTGTTGAACACTTTTTCAAAAACTTCGAAACGATCTTTTTCTGTTGCACATTCACCAATATCTTTTAGAACAGAAATTTTGTATTCCGTATACAATTCTTCGTCTAAAATATTTCTTTTGCTTTCGACATTATCTATTATTTCTTCATCTGAAAAATTTCCCCAGTCATCCGTCCATTCTAGGTCATTTTTATCATTAGATTCGGACAAATTACTCTTTCTGCCATGTTGCGAATCTTCATTTTCAATAGTTACATCTGATTCATGAATGGATGCTGAAGCAAATTCATCTTTTTTATAGTTTTCTGAACTGTAATCTATGGTCTCTTCATTTGACTGAAAAGAATCTGTCTTCTTTATTCCATATTTTTCGAATAAACGCATTTGCCAATACTTAAATGCTTCATAGATGTTAGATTCTTTGCACTTATGTGCTATAGACATCGATTCCCTTATTAGACTTGAGGGATCGAACAAAAACAAGTTTTCAAAATCTAAATTTAAACTCCTATATATTTTTAAAGCATAATAGTACATCGCAGTTTGAATGTATAATTCTGTATCTGGTAATTCTGTTAGGAGACTTTGCACTTCTTCTAGGCATTGTTTTTTAACATTAAACAAGTATGCCATGCCTAGTAACCAGTCTTGTTGTATAGTGTATTTTACACACTCTAGAAATACTGAATTGAAAGAAAAATTATTAATTATCGGATGGATAAATTTTACTGCTTTGCGTTTAAAGTGACGCATAATACTTACAATGATTTATATCACTCACTTCTAATCCGTAACAAGACGACTCACTTAACATTGTTATTCTTAAAAAAGCACGACAGCATTTGAGCTGTGTGTTCTCCAAATCTGGTTGAGAGTACGCTGTGTACGTTGTATCAAGATTACTAATTCTACAATTTTTATGTAAGTCTTCGTAAAAACATGGGAAACTTTGAACATCGTAATCTTCTGTACAATGTTCTTTACCATCGTGTCCAGGCTCGTTATCTTGATTATTCGAAAAATTATATTTCAGTTTAGATTTCCAAAAATTTCTGTCACCCATATTTCTTATTAAACCGAACGTCGATTCCACGACGTTCGCTGAAGTTTTTACTATTTCAGTAGAAGCCTCTAGTACTTTTGGCACGAATTCCTTAGTTTCTACTTGTGGCTGTGAGATAAAAACATTTTATTATCAAAATGGACTACTTAGGTTGTTGACAATATACTTTCTGTATATTTCTTACAGTAGTTAATGCATCAGTAAATTCGTCTTCGCTATCACCATCATTCAAGTCGTCGAATAATGAATCGGGTGGTATCCATAATTCTAAATTTTTATTTAAGATCTGTATTTCTATTAGATGTATCTGATCCAAGGCTTTGTTCAACACATCGCTAGGTCCATTATTTATTGCGAACCATAAACATTTTTGTCTAATCTGTAGATCGTCGTAATCTTCACAAAAACCTAATTCTAAAGCGACGGCCCATGCAGGAATATAGTTATTTTGCATTAATTGCTGACACGTAGCAGCACAGACATTAAAGTCTTTTACCTATAAAATTATATTATAAATCAAATATATTCATTTAAATCGAAGCATTTAAACAGCAAGTTTAAGTCCTTTACCTCAAGCGCTTTTTTTGCAATTAATTCTAAGACCTTTCCTTCTCGCGTTCTCTTATTATTTTTTTCTATTCGTAAGTAACTCGCCAACGTTAATAATCTATGCCGGCTTTTATGGGCATCTTCTCGTTTATTTAAACAGTCCTGTATCAATTTTAATCGATCTTGCATTAATCGCACTTGAAGCGGTAAAATATCGATGTTGAATTCATTCAAAATTTGAAGTGAGTTAATGAGGTCATATTCTTCTTTAATTTGGGCATTATCATCTACAATTAGGTTAAGACAAGCTCTGAAATAATATCATTTATGAAAATTAAAATCACCGAATTGTAAAAGGGAGACGAAAATACTTACTTAGCTAATTCCATATTAGAATCGGTTAGCGATTTCGAGCTATTAAAATACTCTTTGCTGGCATCTAAAATTAAATTTACTGCTTTATTGTAGGATACTTTCAACAAAGACTGTTCGTTCTTCGATGTTTCGATTAAAGCGGCGCAATTCTGTATGTTGGATTTAACACCCGAGACCAAACGCGCTGACACACAGATCTCGAAACATATTTCTACATTTATATCAACACAGTTGAAAAACAGAGCATGAATTTCTAACATTTCGTTTAATAACTGAGCCCATTGTTTCTCATCTGGGGATGGAGTTCTTTAAACAAATGTACAAAACATATTATCGAATCCGAAGCACAATTGATTTTAAAATAGGAAATATGAAAAATATGGTTGCTTACATTTTGTTTAAATTTCTTGCCATTTGGATCAATAGCTGCTCCACAGTTTCAGGGCTACTTTTATTCTTTCGCAATTCATGCAACGTTGTCTTAACGCCGTATTTATCCAAAATTCTTGTACAGTCAAGTTCTCTATCAAGCTCTTCGAGTAGAGAGCACACGGCACTTTTTCTACGCCCATCACGATCTTTAGCGATTGAATCCATAATACTCATGGCTTTTTCGTACATGTCAGGATCATTGCAAGCGTATATACAGTCTAACGCCAAAGTGGCAATATCATCTATCATTTGAAAAATCTCTCCATCGCGAGTTTTTTTCAAATACTCAAAAAGCTTGACCGATAATTTTAAATTATCTTTACTAATGGATACTAAATAATCACTGAACAAATGTTTCTCTAATTCACCGCCCATGTATGCATGTCGTCTCTTTATAAATGGCAATAAAAAATTTTTTATATCTTCAACAAAACTCTTCTCGGTAGTCTTACTCATTAACAGTTTAACTTTTTCCAAATCAGATAATTTTTGTAACTGATCTAATGATAAATCTTCTAAATAAACTTTGTAAATGAGATCATCGGACGTCTCTAAATCCAATAATAATTTTTCTAAACCGTTAATATTGTGAGCTTTAGCAATCTTTATTAATTGCAGAGCGTTATCGATCATACAACTATTTCTTTCAATTTCATAAGCTCTTGATTCGTACCATGTTTTTAATAATTCTGGTGTAAGCAATGTGTTTCTGTATGTAGATAGTGATGGGTTGTATTCATAAATTAATTGCGACTTGTCATCGCTTTCCCAATTAATTATCTCATTAAAATCCGCTTTCTCAGCCCAGTCCATCTGACGTAATTCACATTGATCGAGCAGAAACAATTGTCCATCAATATCACACTCCGGTAGAAGTTTCTTGTATTTTAATGGATTTAATGTTTCTGGAAAGAAGCTAATGATTGCTAGCCAATGAGGTAAAAGACTTTTGCCGTGATACGTGAACATAATTTCGACTGCCCGACAATCTCCATCCTTTGCAAATCTAATTGCATTTTCGATAGACGAAAGCTGCCGGAATTCTTCATAAAATTTTTTATCGTACGTTGACGAGGAGTTTAAAATAATTTCATATGTAAGTAATTTATCCAAGTGATCTAATAGTTTTCTTCTGTATCTAATCAAGTCCATTTGAGCTTCGGATAAATTTTTTATGTCGATTTTTTCAAGTGTCTGATTCATTTTCTGTATTTGCCGTAAACTAATACTGGCTTCATCCAATTCACCCCAATCTTCGTCGGCGTTATCTATTACAAACTTTCCATTGTCATGGGTTGCAATTGCTACTAAAGTTGCTACATTAGCACCTTTTAAACCAAAATTTAACAGTTCTCTTGCTGCTTCTATAGTATCTGGAACCCGCGTAATACACTCACATAGAACCCATGATCTTTTGGTGACTTTACTCAAATGTTCTTGAATAGCATTTAAAGATAATTCCGACTTGCGCCATTGCGTTTGATACACTAGATCAGTATCTAAATTATACGTATTGGCTAAAGCCAATGCTTCTTCATATTCCTATAATACAGTTCTCTGATCAGTTCAATTCAATTCAAGGTACAATAATAAATTTCGTAAGTAATCATACCTCTATATCAATTTTACGAGAATAAAGTTCTTCAGGTGTCGTACTTTTCAGTCCCAGGATTCTGTACGTTCTAAACAATACCTTAGATTTCTTTCTTTTTGGTTGAAATCTTTCGATGTCTGTAATAGAGTATAAAGTACTTTGAACTAAATGTGTTGTATAATTTAATATATTGGTTGCTTCCAATTCATCAGTTTCCTCCTCACTCTCCGACGAGGCCTCTTAAATATCAAATTATATAATAGTTATTCAACACATGAAAATCATCGAACACAGAAGGAAATGTATATTCAAACTAATTAAAAGTCTAACAACAAACCTAATGTTTGATTTTCTGCATTGGTTTCCCTATTTCGTTTTTTACTTGTTACATATGTTTCACAATCCAAACACAACAAACCTCGGTTTGAACCGAGTTCACATATTTGTAGTTGTTCAGCTAAAAATTCAGGGCATGTACCTAAAAGATTCTTCAGATTTTTTATAGAACATACGGAAGTAGGTCCTGAACATCTTGCAATTATAATTGCCTTTAAGAAAATAATAGTAGATTAGAATTCATAGATTCAATACGTGTTTTAATAGAAAAAATATATATTATACCTCTTCAGACCACCAGCCAATATCTACTGGATGAAATTCAGTAATGCCTGGTGGATATTTTTTTGACTTTGCATGTCCCAAAGGATTGGGTATATTAAAATCTGGTTGTTCTGATAATTTCCATTTCCTTTGTATCAATAAATTTGGCAATCTCCATAAAGATATGGAGCCATCCGTATGTAAACATGTTAAATAACAACTGTTTGGTGAAATTTTCATTTTGAATATGATTGATTCCGGTATCGAAGTTAGTGTTGGAATAATATTCCATATGGAAAATACTGGCTTGTTTTTCGAATCATCGTCGAAAGTGAAAGACAATTTGCAGTACGGATATTCATTTAGTGGTCTCCATGATGTCAGTCCGCTATCTGAGGCTGATGACATTACTTTTTGGGTGAACGTATTCCCAGCAACATAAAACAAATCATGTTTTTCGTCATAAACAACAGAATTTACACCATTCTTGTAAAAGGTGCCAAAAGAAAATTCATAGTTGGCTTCAAACCCATTAACAGCTGACACATAATATGATCTGACTAAACCACTGTATGTGATTAACAAAAATTCATAAGACCATTTCTCTGTTTTTGTTTTTGGTTTAAGGAAGATCATAGACGCAATTGCATCACCAGCTTCCAAAATATGGGGGTTTTGGGACACAGTCTTAGGACTAATATTAAAAACATTATTTCCCAATCCATTGTAAAAAGAAGTATAGCCATTGCTTGATGCTAATACTAACAGTGTTCCATCTGGACTCCAAGCCAATTTTCTCCATTGTGGAAAAGCATCCTTTGGTACTGAAAAAATTAGTGTGTAAGAAAATGAATCTTTTATATTTTCCATGAACTTTTATGTCATATCTTAAAAGTATACCTACCAGAAGCTTTTCCAACGATTGAAGAATATTCATCTTTTGCCTTCCTAATTTCTATCACATTTTCTTGCAAAAGAGAAAGTACACGTCCAGAATCTCCGATTGCCAATTTCCATGGTAACGTGAGACTGATTTGTTGTGATATACTTTCCGGTAAAGAATACCTGTTATTAAGATACCTGAGTGCATTTTTTATTGTGCCAGTTGTAGGTAAAATTACGACATCATTTTTGCATTTCTGTAAGGTATATTACTTCATGAATGTAATGAAATATGGGTAATCATAGATTATATTCTGCTTGTTTTTTATTTACACATGCACATGACATGAACTTACTATTAATTCCGGTTCTTGCTTTCGAATAAAATATTCCAATAGTTCATAAAGTATTGGTTTATTTGATATTTCGTCGGACTCAGTCATTTTGTAATTGGAAGCATAACCTATTCGCAATATGACTGCGGACGTGACGTCACCAAGATGGCGGTGCATATGGTGGCTCATCGTACGACGACAACGCATATGCTATAAACAGATTCACGGTTTTTTCTATATTAATCTTTTAACAAATATTTAAATTGATTCAAACTTTTTCGTATTACTTACTAAAGTGATTTGCTTAAGTTCACCGAAAAGTTTTGGCTCTTCAGTGTTACTTAACAGAAATAAAAATAAAGAATCATTTTGGACCATCAGCTGATCGCATGTTTACGCTACGATAATTGTCAAACTCGTGTGTGTAAACACAATATTAAGCTCATAAAGTTATGAAAACGTAAAAAAATATATGGTCGAAGGCTCAAATCGTGGATTTTAGGTCCATGGCTCAAACAGAGCTGTTTTCCTCTTTCGCTTTTGGGAGCCCTACCCCTCGACTATGTACCGTCCTTCAGGTCCATGGTCTTGTTATCTATTTCTTACTCCAAACAAACGAAAACCATCAAAAACAATTGAAAATAGCAGATTCTTTATCTTGTTGATTCTCTAACTTCAAAGTTGTCTAGAGTATTCCCGCGGTCATACGCCGGTAATCTAGGCGATTACACAAATGATAGATGATATAAATTTTTTTTTCGAGTTGCTAAAAATCCGTCTTGTAATCATGATTTTTATCACCAAGGAGAGATTACTAAAGAGTGGCAGCCTTATGGGACCTTGCAGACCAAAAAATTTTTGGCGCCCTTTAGGATATACTGGACCGAGAAGTAAAAAGCACCAAGCAAAATTGTCGTCGGTCTAGTCCAAACAACGATATTTGGGGTAGAATGCAGTAAAATGCAGATGTAAAAGCACCGAGGAGAGATTACTAGTAATCTCTCCTCAGTGGTAAAAGCAATGAGTTTACTGGTAACGACATTTTTAACAAATGGTCAGATGTTGAGACACCTATTACCTATCGTGCTGGAAAAAAAAGCATCGGTGAATTTGAACGTGGGTATACGCCGAAGCAGTCATTCTGTTTGTTTTCATAAACCTACGTTGCCGGTTCGAGCCCTCCTGTGCCCTTTTTTCGGGCCGCGCTTTTATTACACAGGCATTTTACCGACGCGTGTTAGAAAAATCTCGTGACTACTTTAGCCCCTTAAATAGGGGTTGAAGTAACAATGTAACACAAATCCTGGTAGATGGTAGCACAAACCGCATCTTGAGCTTTCTATCAGTAATGTAATATTTCATTTATAGATTTGTTACAATTTAAAAATTCTATCCAACTGCACGAATGTGTATATGTGGCCAAAATACAATGAGTGAAGGCTACATACAAATCGTCGTTTTGTAAATAGAATGATAGATAATATATCGAACCTAATACTCTGCACATATCATATATTTAACATATATTACAGAAATAAGAGTTACCTCCAAATAATAATGATGACACGACTAAGTACATTATTATTAATAGGCCGAGGATGAATTATGTCTTTCCGGAGATTGATTCAGACGACTGTCTGATTTTTTCCCCGTTATTACATTACAGTATTACACTTAACGATTATCACCAGCAAGGCAGTGGTGAAAGTCATCGAGCATACGGTAATCGAGTCAGTCTAGATAATTAAACATTCCACTCAACCTTCCAATCGCGAATCAAGCCATGAATTGAGAATGACTTCGTAGGCCCATACAAATGATTCTATCATAATTCTATAACCAACTCGTGCGATGTATACGTATACATAAATAACACGGCCAAATAATTTTTACAAAGAACGAGGGTGCAGATAAAGCAATCTTTCTCGGTGCTTCTTCATTATTAATAGACGCGAAAAGAAAAGTTTCGCCTACCCTTCTGCGAAGTTTGTTTCACGGAGTTCGACGCGGCGAACCTTAACGCAACGCGTAACACGGATGGATAACTTTCTACGCGCTATGGAAGCCCTAAAAATACTCGTGTATGACTAAAAATATTCCCCGATCGTCGCTAAATACATCCGTTTCAAAATTACGCGTGGGCAGGACAATTATTATATTCGTTGTCAGATCATTTCCAATATAGAACACGCAAGTAGATCAGATTTATCAAAATAATTGGTGCAGTAAGAAACATGGGAGGATCCAGGAGTCGGTTTATTCGTTTAGCAGGTTTAGCTCATTTTCGCCATTTAATGGCACTATTTTTCCTGTTGATGAACCTGGCCACGATTGTTTCCGAGCAAACCTTCGAAACGCGAAAGCAATCTCGTAAGGGCTGCGCACAACGAAGGGTGGCGACAGGGTGGGGCTCGATACAATTAGGAGAGAACATAAATCCAGCAGTTTAGCACACTTCCCCGTCAGCCGTGGATCAGAGAATACAAATCAATCGGCGTAACGGCCGACTGCGCATTTAATTTCCATTCGGCTTTCTCCACGCGAAATGCGAGCACGACGGGGACAGCCCGGAGTTGGCTAAGGGAGGTGAGCAGGACGGGAGAGGTGAAATTGGACGAACCGGAGGAAGGGAGAAGACAGGGCAAAAGGACACTGCGACAGGGAACGGGGAAAGAAAAGGAAACTGGGTTAAGGGGAAAGGACGAGAGAGTAATTTGTGAACATCGACGCAAAGAAGATTTAAGACAAGGAAGATCGGCAAAGGGTTACGGGGTGAGAGGGAGGCTAGAGAATAAACGTGGAATTAGGTTGACTGTATGAGTAGAAGGTAATAGAAAAAGATAAGGAGAGTAAGCGAGTGATTGAATATGATTAACAAGTTTTAATTATAAAAAAGTACATTTGTATATATTATAATCCAATTGCTTTCTGATTGAGATAATGGTATTTTAAATGTATTGTTCTTTACTTTGTACAATTATGTTTTTACATATATACTATAGCTGATTTTACGGTTTTTATTAGAACATAATTCGTTAATCCTAAAACTTATCACGCAAAATTAATATCAAAATATGACGGAGATAAATAAAGAATGATAAAAAGAATTTCTAAATTTTCTCCGTCGCGTGTCGTACCTTAAAAAACGATACACAAGCATGATACAACCATCGAGCTATATTGTAACGAGATCCTGAATGGGAAAAAAAAGTGGTCCGAGTGGATCGGCGAATTCTAACAACGTTTGGCATTCATTATTTACTCGTTGGAAACGAATGTTGGAACCGATAAATGACGCACCGGCGCAAAAAGGATTTACTGCGTTTCTCGACGAATCGATGGTGATCCGATTCGCATTAAGCTCGCGACGTGCCGCACCACACCGGATCGAATTTACACGCGTCGTTACGCGCTCACTGCTACTGGTGTTGCTCCTCCGAGGAAATGAGCGCATTCCGATAATTGCGCTTTCGATGCATTGTTTATCCGCACGCAATAACGATAACTTGCGACTCCCTCTTCCGACGTTCGCTAATAAGCTTTGTAATCGCTGTTGTTCGAGACATCGTAGCTTGCGACTAAACGCACACGCTAAAATGTAGTAAATTTTGCAGGGTTATTGCATTATACTTGTAAATAAGCAAAAATAGTTATAAACTTATGTAACTTATAAATGAATAAAAAATGGAGTACCTAGCTCAAGTAACAATGGTTAATTTAGAAAGTAGCAATGGATCTATGGCGCTTTCTTCGGTGGCGTAACCTGAGGGACACGATTATTGCCTCCGCAAGATCCCCAACTACTTCCACCACCGATAAAGACTCCTCTGTCTACACGAGGATTTCCCCTCGTTCTCTGAAATCGTGTGTCTCGTTCCACCGACTGTCCACGATATCCAGGGTTTCTGGCCGAAGCTTTCCCAAGTTGGTCGACGGCGTTCCCGTCATTGCCAACCAAGTTTATGGCCCAGACCGACGCCCATAAACTGTACAAATGGTAAATCTACCGTGAGATCATCCCAGCCGAAAATGATGTATCGTAGGTTCCGTACACACGAGAAATCGGCGAACCTACAAGCTTGACCCACCTCCGGTCTCCTCCAAACATCGTGCTACCCACGGTTGAAAGAACTGAAGATGTTTACTGCAGTGTCGAATCTTGTTTCGATGAAATCGGTTGCGGTTAAAATCCTCGATGATCTATTTAGTGCTGAGTAGTTAAGAGTCATGAAGTGCACGCGAGAAAAACGTTCGACGATTCCATAAAAGATTCGCGGCTTGAGTAAACTCCTTCGGCGGAAGTGTCGCAGACAAAAATCTTTTGAGACCCGCGCGAGACGCTTCGCGAAGCGTGAACCAAAGAAAAGGGGATCAATGTACACAACGATTGGTAGCAACATACAGCTTTCAACAGCTTATCCTTGTTACACCCTGATAACGCTCTGTATAATACTGTCTTAACTGCGGAGAACCATTATGATCTTATTTCCGCTCGTTTGATATCTTCAGTTTCAACTATCAAGCTAAAGACGTTAGATCCTTCGCTTTCCTTCAGTTTAAAAATATTCATTAGCCAAATCTTAAATTATATTGCATACACTCCCATGTAATCACGTTTATTTATTATCATATAGATATTTATGTGTAATATTATTACTTGCATCAGGTTTTCATTAGGCTATATTATTTTCAGCTATCCATAAAATAAAAATTGCTAAATTTTTTACAAGGAATAAGGGAAATACGAAACGGCAGTGTAGTGGCTTGTAGCAATATGGGTTTCGAGATCAAATAGAAAGATCTACGGTGTGCGAAACTAGAATATGACGTAGGTTGGAAATTGAATGGGAACGTGTTTGGTTCACGCGAGCATTCGTATTGTGCTGCAGTTCTGCATTCCTTTGTTTCCAAGTTACTACCAGCTCCCTATATTCCAGTAACTGATCTTTACAAGAGTGCTAGTTGGAAACAACTATTTCGTGGACGTATTGTAGTTTAGAAATTGCAAACGCGAGTTAGTTAGTTTAGTTTCTATCGATTGACCTTACAATTCATTGTTTCCTCATCTTCGATGTTCAGAATCTATTTGTTTTAAATATATTTGTTATTAATATATACTAAAGCACGTTTAATAAAAATAAGGAGATTTTTTAATGTAATTTTTCCGAGTTGTATTGAAATAATGAAATGTAATATACATATTTATATACAAGATAGTAAAGATATAAAATATATAATATGAATTGACAATTTACTATTGCAATTGATTTCTGTATAGTTTACGTCGCATTTTTCCTTTATTAAATTCCATATTTTCTTAAGTACAGTAAAAATATTTCTCTTCCTGAATTATGTCATCAAGGCATTCACAATAGCAGTATTACGTACAGCTACTAACACATATAAACATATGTACTAACCGCCAGTTCATTATGCTCCCAGTCACATTGTGTTCCGGAGGGATTTAACTTTCCGATACCCACACCTGTACTTTATACCTGCAGCTCGAGTGTGATCAGCTGTACGTAATGGGACAACCCTTACTAAATCTGGCATTGTAAGAAATCGGCCGGAGTTAATAATAGCGTTCCGCTTCCGCCTTTGTACCATAGCACAGTACCGGCCGAGTATTGTACATATTGTCGATGACGGAGATCGTAGCTCGTGTGGGTTTCCAGCGGATTCATCGGACCAGTACCCTCTCTTATGATCACCTGAAAAATGTATGAGGATGCTGCCATCGCCTTTCACGCCCAGCAATCCTGGGATTATGGGACGTCGGCACATTCCCGATTTTTGAAAAATTTTCTCGATCGTGACGTAATTTAGAGTAGAACAATAGCAGTATTACGTACAGCTACTAACACATATAAACATATGTACTAACCGCCAGTTCATTATGCTCCCAGTCACATTGTGTTCCGGAGGGATTTAACTTTCCGATACCCACACCTGTACTTTATACCTGCAGCTCGAGTGTGATCAGCTGTACGTAATGGGACAACCCTTACTAAATCTGGCATTGTAAGAAATCGGCCGGAGTTAATAATAGCGTTCCGCTTCCGCCTTTGTACCATAGCACAGTACCGGCCGAGTATTGTACATATTGTCGATGACGGAGATCGTAGCTCGTGTGGGTTTCCAGCGGATTCATCGGACCAGTACCCTCTCTTATGATCACCTGAAAAATGTATGAGGATGCTGCCATCGCCTTTCACGCCCAGCAATCCTGGGATTATGGGACGTCGGCACATTCCCGATTTTTGAAAAATTTTCTCGATCGTGACGTAATTTAGAGTAGATCGATAATGAATAATGACTAACCAAATTTTATTAAACTTCATTGTGTATATCAAATCCCAAATGACAGTTTTAATAGAGTTTACTTGAATTGAACCAAATAGGATGAATACTCATAATTTGCAGTATATGTATAAT
>NW_017141919.1:82047-147968 GCF_001652005.2 Ceratina calcarata
CGTGGTAAGTATAAGTGTACAGATTACATTTAAATGTAATATACATATGTATGTGTACGTGTAGGATAGACATGGCTGATACCTCTCATCAATAAGGGGTTCAGTTTGACGGTTCGAGTCTAGTTTCATGAGTAGCTATAATCAGACTGAATATACCTACTTACATACTACTGACAAGAACATAGTTATATATCAGTAGAGGTCATAGATCAGGATGAACATACTAAATGTCGTTATGATCAATTGATTATTATCTACTAATCAGATGTAATTGTAACAGATGATACGATTTCGACCGCACTCTTCTATTATTTTCTGAACGATACGACTGAACATAGTCAGCAGTGGATGACTTAAAGCCAGTCTCGGCTATCATCATCCGCAATCCTCCAGTTGCGCGCATCCCTCGAGTCACGAGGCGAAAGTAGAAAAAGCCCGAGGAACATCAGCACGAAATGGAAGCGAAGGCACGAGCTCGGTTCGAGGTTGGCGTAGAACGACATGGCAGCATCTGGTGCCACCCTTCCTCTCCGTTCCCTTTTTCCTTACCCGCGGCCTCCCTCTACACCCGCTCTCTTTTCCGCGGTGTCGTTTTTATCCCTGTCCTGCTATCGTTCCGTCTTCTACTGTTTCGTTCCCTCCTCTTCCTCTCTCGTTCCTCCTCCATCCACTTCGCGACCGTGCGTCCCTCCTTCTCTTTCGCGTCCCGGTATCCCCCGGCCCCGTCCCATCCCTGTCCTACGCTCTCACCGTTTCAGGCCGCTGCCGTTGTCCCGACGTTACTTCCGTGACGATGAGCTTCAATACGCGCCGATAGTCGCGGCGGGAAACCAACGAGCCTACCCAAAGTCGTCCATGGTTTCCACGCATCCAACCCAACCCAAACCCAGCCTAGCTCAACCTGGGACGCGACCAACACGTATACGAACTCGGGCGCGCATCCCTTCGGAGAAAGAGAGACGTAGAGACCCGGCCACATTCAGTGTACGTATGTATAGGTATAAACACGAGTAAGAGAGAGAGCGAGAGGGGGGGTGGTTGCGCGGGCGCAACCATCCGCTTCTCTGAAATAATAATAGAAGAATGAAAATGAAAGAAAAGGAAAAAGTAATAATCTCCGGGATCTTTTAAAATCCATCGAAGCAGACGTAGCCGCCGGATTGTGTTGTGTGTTAAGGCAATCTCGCCGCCGCGCCGCGGCGTGCCTTCTTGTCGTCTCCCGTTGTATCCTTCCCTCGTATCCATCTCTTTTCTCCTTCGTTCGTCTTATTTTCGTTCGTGCTCGTTGTATGAGCGCACGCCTCTGTGAAAGACGTCAACGAAGACGGTCAGATAACTGGAGATACGAATGTACCCCATGTCCACGAAGCCTGACAATACTGCGTATCAGGACCCTCACTAGTGTAATGACATTTATTCCTTCTCTTTCTCAATTTCCCTGATTTTACCGCTGCGGCACTCTGAATCATTATTCTACATAATCTAATAACATCACCACTTCATCAATGCTATACAGTTAAGTCGTTCATAGTAATAACAGCATTAGTTAATCGAGTGAACATAACATGTTTAGTCGTAGTTTGCTAAGTGCAGGAGATTTGAATGTTCTGTGCAAAGCTGCAAAGATTCTCTATTTAGGGTAAACGATTTAACCACACAATTTGCCAGTCTAAGAGGGAACCACCTTGGTCCTGTCACCTGCGACCGATGTCAGCCAGTTCAGCAAATTGGCTTGAATAAAGCCTTCCAGCTCTTTAGGACGCGAAATTCGGAATCCGCGGATGCCACGCATTTGACGCATTAACGCGGTCGGAACACGGTGAACGGGGAAGTCGATGTACAGCAGGAAACGGGAATGCCGGGGAATTTCGGGGGGCCGGTTGACAGCAGCCAGATACGCGATGGAATAAGACAGAACAGTAGACGAGGACCGATACCGGGATAGGGGGAAGCGGAGTACTGTGGAGGAAACCGAGTGAGAATAGGACCAAGGGAAACGCGGAGTGCGAGAGAGGGAGACAGACAGAGAGGGAGGGTGACTGGGTTTCGTTTCGGGGTGAGCCAGGGGAGGCATAGGATTTCACGGGAGGCTGATCACGAATGGACGCGTCTCCCGCAGCTCTGCCGCTGACAGCCAGGAATTGGAATTGCATCGGCGTCGCTCGATAGCCAGCCATCCCGCCAGTCAGCCAGTCAGGCAGCCAAACGGCCTAACATAGCATGCCTACTACCCCTTCTGCTTGCTTGCCTGGATGCTTGCGTGCGTGCTTGCCTGCTTGCCTCTCTATCGCCTGTCCATTGCTACCTGCCTATCCCTATATCGTGGCTGACTACGCGCGGACCGTATCTACTCGCGTGCCTCCTACCGATATCCCTTTCCGTGGATCGAGAGCGGATCCACGGATCCCATTCAAGACGGATAGATGTACGGACCAGGTGGCAATTCTCTCATCCCTCGAGTATGCACGCTTACAACTCAGAACCTGGTCACGGGCGCCTATGGACCACCTGTGATCGAGATTCGGTGACTCGATCTGAGAGATATCTTGCATATCGGTGCATCATTGTAAAATTGAAATTGGGATTAGAGGTCTCGATAACGAACACGATAACCGAGGCTGGGGTCGTATGGTACGCATCGACCGGTCGAAGAGATTTCAGCTTCAGAATTTATTCGGATATAGAAGAATCAACAGACAACTGTGAGGTACAATAGTTAATAAAACATATCATCGACATTTTTCCATTATTAATCCAATCGGCCACAAAAGTAATTTCAAATCCTGTTCGTAACCGAGGACTGTTACCAAAAAGGCAGACGCAATATTACACGACTCTGTATTCGTCGCGGCCATAAAGGCGGCTCTATTTACCAACGGCAAATCGTCGAAAAGGATCATGGCCCGTTTGTCGCCCGGTTCTCTGCGAACTCGTTATTTGGGTTATCGAATGGACCAAGTTTGCATGTATGCGCGTGTATAGGTGTACACCACAATGAAACGGCAGGACAGAGATGCGTTACGAGCACGTATAACCCGGATTGATGCCGTTCGAGCTCCGCGAAATACCGGATGCCCGGCTGCTGCTCGGCCAGTATTGTCAGACTCGTGTTTTCGAGGGGATTGGATTTTTTGATTTAAAGGGCGCGCTGATACCTATCCCGCGAGCCGCGATCGACCGGCCGCGGCTATGCCATTCACGTGCACCGTTCGAATTTACCGCTTAAAAACAGACGTTATCCCGCGATTACGTTCCCCGGGCGTAGAAAATCTGGAACGCGATGATCAATGGACGCGACACGCGTTTTCACCCACCGCCAAAACGGGAGAATATCCATTCGGCATGATATTCATCTCGGTTAAGATGAAAAATAGTCAGAAAGTTGAAACAGTTGTACGGAATAGTAATTATAAATTGGGGAATCTTGATGAAATTTGATTTCTTCTGTGACTTATTATAGTGTCTCGATATAATTATGATTATACAATTTCTTACGTGGCTTATTATCCTGAATCTCATCAATTTCTGTGACGTATCGGCACAAGCCATTGAACCCAAATGAAAGACTCTTCCCGTAGCAGTTTGCACGCGACGGACAACGAGCCAAATGGAACCATTTCTACGGACGATCTGGTGGACGCGTTCAATAACAGCTGGAGAATCAAGGGTCTGGGTTGTACGAAGTTGCGAATATCGTGGAATTCGTTTCGACCCGTGTTCCGGATTAAACGACCCGGAACACTATGGTAATTTTTGCGAAATGACCACAATGGATCTATAACCAACGTTTCCAAGAAAGGAACAGGAACCCATTTTCAGACCTCAGATTAGGGATACTTACATGTTGTTTGCATAATTGTCTTTAGAAGTGTATACGTACGTAGATGTTTCGTTATAAATGTTTTATACATATAGTGATAGGATATATTTCACTAGCAACTGCTAGTTCTATCGCTAATATAAAACCTATTATGTTTCATTAGTCGTCATAGTATTCATCATTCCATCACAAGGCTATTTAAACGGCGATTATCGTTTGCACCCTCATAATCACAGAGAGTACCATTAATTGGCTATTGAAGTTTATTTCGAACCGCTTACCGCAACAGTATTCGGTATGACGTTAAACGCAAAAGAAGATAATATCCGAAAGAAATTCCACGTGCACCCCATCGTAAATTATTTCCGCCACGGAAGGCCCGTAGGGAGTCGGTCACAAAAAGCGTTACGGATTCCTTCCGCAGGACCCCCACAGGCGAAGCATCCATTGATATTAAAAATATACGCAACCTAGTGGAAACGCGGGAACGATAAATGCAAATGCGAGAAAATAGTAGAGGCAACGAAGGTGGTAAATGCGGTAACGAGCGTAAGGTTCCAGGGAAGAGAAGAGACCCCAGGGACACGGGAGTGCGTGTCGTCCTCGTGGTCGATCCCTAACAAGGACCCCCGCGGTGCGTGGAAGCAGCCGCGCTAAACCGGGGACCTCCAACGTATCAACCATCCCGCAACCCCTTTACGACGAGACGTCGAATCCCTCCTTTCCCGCAACCATATCGACGCTCCTAGAAAACCCTCTCTCGCCTCCATACTAATAACGCCTGGCGATAGCACGCGGCCGCTCCCACGCGAAACGCGAATGGGGTGAATGGGCTGAATGGGATGGATCTCGCCCCTGCTTTGGTATTTCTGCGGCTATACGCTGCCCCTCTTTGTCCTCAAGCAGGATTGTTCCCTTCTTTCTTTCTTTCAGTTTCCTTTTCGTTACCACGTTTTACATTCTAATCCCTTAAGAAGACTATTACATACTATAATTCAATCTTTCAACAGTATGAATAGACCAATGTTTTTTTCTTTTACTTTCAGTTAAGTTTTAAAATGTTATGACCGTTTTAAGAATTTGAAAATTCATTAGAGTATGTTCTTGAGATTTGGAAAACTATTAAACAAGATAACATCAAGTTTCTATTTCTTCTTAATGGTGTGAATAAATTATTGTATTTCCTTTCTACTATGACGTTAGGTCTGTAATAAAATTTTGATCGCAGTCGGAAGATGACACGTGCGTCTAAACAAGCGTGACGTTTGCACCGGAACTTCCTGTTTCACCCCTTTTCACGACACCTTCTCGGGGTGATGACTTATGCTCGTAATAGACGCGATCGTTCCGTGGCATAATCGCGTCCCTTTTTCGCGTAATAGCCACGACGACACGACGCGATCATCGACGCACGGCGAGGGGTCCGCCCGTACGAAAAGGGCTACTTAATTTTCGCGTACACAATGCGGATGTGACCCTTTTCCGCAAACGATGTTCCACTCGGGGGAGCCCGCGATCGTTACGAAGCAATAAAGTACGGTAATGATCCCGTTTTGAAAGCGAAAAGAAAAAGGACACCTCTCTCATGAATAAGAGCAGCGCTCAGGATATGTTTGAAACTAAACAGGTTGGAGGCTATTTTTATTGAATGAGTTGACTTCATGAGCATTCTCAACAATTACGTATTATAAAAAGTGAAGCATACAGTCTGATCTTTTATGGAAATTTATTCGTTACAATTTTGTTACTTGTCAAGATAAACAAATGTATACAGTTTATCAGCAATTCAAACTATGATTGCTTTCCGAGTAGAAAAAAATTGGTTAGAAAGGAAACTTATGGAACTAGTGCCGGTAAAATACGTGTTAAATATACATTGCTTACTCTCCATGGAGAACGGTAGTCGATTCAAGCGGAAGATAGTGATCTTTGCTGGAAGCTAGCAGCACGTAAATGCTGTAACGTGCATATGCTCAGATATTTGTAGTTATATGTATAAAGAGCACCTATAGAGGCGCGACAGCCCGGCCGCGTACACGTACACGTTTCCCTCTGTTTCTAAAGAGAGAGCGTGAGTGCACACAATCACGCGTGAGTGTACACGAGGAAGGTCCCCTTGCCTTACCGAGTCGCACAGGAAAGGAAAGAAAGGTGGATAGGAACGGGCCAAAGGGCGGAGATTAAGGGTCGCCGAGGAGATGAGTTTGTTAAAAAGGCAGAAGCGGGCCAGCAGCACGCATCACGGACATCAAAGAGACAAGACGAAATGAAATCCAACCGCTGCCCGCCCCGTCGCTACCCCGCCGCCTCGAGACTCTCTTCTCTCTTCACCCGTTCCCCTGTCCTCTTTCTTTTATCCACTCTCTTTTCTTGGTCTCGACTTCCTGCTACCGTCGTCTGCGCCATTTTTTTTCCTCCACTCCTCTTTGCCTCGTCTCCATAGTCTTCGGGTACTCCACATCCGTTTCAACTCCTATCGCTGCGTCTTTTCCTCTATCTCTCCCGCGACTCGATTTCCCTTTCGCTCGCGTCGTTCCTTTTTTCCTTCTTTGCTTCTATCCGGTGCCCGGAGGTTCTCGAAAGAGCAAGCCGGAGGAAAACACAGGGACAAAGGGAGAGAAGAGAAAATCGCGGAAGAGGCCACGCAAACCCTTTACACACGGACGAAGCGAACGGCTGATGCACAGAGCCACACTGTTTCCCTCTAGCAATTTCTGGGATCGTCGTCTCCTCCCCCTACTTTACTAGTTTCTCCCCTGACGCGACGGTGTTAAACACAATTTTTAAGAACGCGCACAGCCCGGGCCAGAGTAATTGCCTTGTGACTGGCGTCGCGTCGCGCCCCCAAGCATGTGCAATTTTGTACCCGTTCCACGTTTGAGAGCCGCGCAACGCTGAACGTGTCAACGGTTTTTATGATTCCCCGCAAAAGACGCGCTTTTTGTGTATTCGCGTTTCTTCCTTTTTTCTCCACTTGTTACCCTCCCACTGCTTTTTGGAAGACATGACTTAAATGCTTTGATGGTTCTTTTCTAGCGCTTTTATTCCCCAAGCATTCCTCTTTCTTTCCATTATGTTCAATAGCTTTGGCAAGAATATTTATAGAAGTAACTAAATATAAAATTACGTTGATGACAAATACATTGGAAGATTAAAAGTGGTTGATTGTTGTTACTACACAAGAATTCAGTAGTAAAGTCAATAATATAGCAGACTTGAATAGTTCCACTATTCTCAACCGATGAACATGAGATAATTCTGTATATTCAATAACGTGACCGAAATATCTACCGATAATTTTAAATTAAGATTCCACCCCTTAAGCTTCAAAGCGAACTTTGTTTTCGGTAGTCTAATTCGTTTAACCAGAAAAAGATCCGTCGACTCAGCAAGTTTCCTGCGTCGCTTCAATAAAGTGAAGTTTAAGACGCGAAACGAAGTCGGAGCCGCGCGAAATTCAAATTTTCCAGCGCGAGGACTATCAGATCATAAATATGTATCCGTGGGTAACCGGTCCGGGATTCATGGAAATTCTTTAATTGAGTTATTTTGGTTTTCCATCCGAGGCAAACCGAAACGGCGACGGCGACGACGGTAGGGATTCAGCAACGCCTCCCGGAAAATCCTTGTGGGAAGCGTGCAGCCTCGAAAATCTCCTTAGAGAAGCGCGAGGCCGCGGATCCACGGAGAGTGAAACTCCCCTTTACATACTTGCTAACCGTGCGATTACCTCGCTCGCCCATAAGAAACAGCGAAACCGGACGTTCGAGGCGAAAAGTTAATAGCATTTACGCGTAACGCGTGGAGTAAAAGTGTTGGTTTAATGACAACCACGCTGGGGTTGGTTCGTCTCGCGACACCGCGTTCTGCTCGAAGATTATCACGATAATTAAAATGTTTAAATTAAATTGTACTCGTTCTGTGTGTCGCAAAGCTGGATCACGAATGTGCATCTCCAAAACTGTTACTTGACACCACGCGCTCGAGTTTTAATTAATTTTGAGGTTTCGTCGTTGGAACTTACTTTCTAATAAAGTGAACAAAATGCCAGTGGATGAAAAAATAAGATCAAAGAGGTTGAAATATTGACTGAAAGAAATTTTAATGATTCATCAATTTGTCGTAACGCGTGAAGAGTCTCCCTACGAATTCCATCTTTCACACGCGTAAGGTATTTTACAAGAGGCGAGAGGGATACGTAGCAGAACATATTGAAAATTCCTATCATTGTCGCGTCATCATCTGACCAATCGTTCTAAGGAAATATACACATTCTTCATTGATTGTCCATATGAAAATTTTTAGAAAAATTTGTATAATCTGCTCCTTATATTTACGTCACATTGTTACTGCTTAATTATTTAGCAACAATAACAATGTAAATTGTTCCGCTTTTCTTAGCTTCCGTATAGAACGTAAATAGAAAAAAGGAATTACGATACTGGGTTCAACTTTAAATTAGAATAAAGTTCACGAACTTATGTAACGCGCGCCCCTCGTTAGCCAATAAATATGAGATTACTTATAGCGATTTAGTATCAGTCTCGGTGGAGGTTAACTAACGATGCAGGCATCGACGGAGGGTGAGCAACGGGCGCGAACCGGGGACAGGTCGAAAGGTGGACAAGAGGGAAGGGTGCTCACTGAAAAGGCAGCGGGAAGGTAGATGGAGACTGAGGGAGGGGAATCGGGCCAGTCAGCTGTCTAATGACTCGTTACCGAGATGAAAGAGAGAGAGACAGAGCTGGTAACGAGGCCACCACCGATAAGTGACAGCAGGTATTCCGTTCCCCACGTGACCAAGCGAAGAAGAGGGTTGCTCGAGGTGGTCGAGCACGGGGCAGAGGTTGCTTACCTATGCTAGGGCTTCTGCGTGTCACTGGCACTTGCCCGGTGCCCCGGTCGATGCCACGTCCTGCCCTGTCCCAGGATCAAAGCGGCTAATTAGCGTTTCACTCTCAAGCAACTCGAAACCGTTATACAAATCCAACCCTTTTTTTCATTATCTATTCTACGTTCTTAACGGAAAGTGTTCTTGAAATATTGTCATATTAAACTATTACTAATTTGTTTGCTATGTAGATATACAATTTGAATGCAATACCTTTCTATTTATACATGTACAATAGTGAAATAGTACTAGTGTACTGATGAAAGAAATTTATTACAACTTTCAGCTTCTGCAGATAGTCTCCGTTAATTATAACTAGACGGCAGATTTTATATATTTTTAGAAAAGTTGTATCTGCAGAAAATATAATGAATGCCTATCATACATAAATTATGCGGAATATTAAAAGGTATGTGCATATTGTAATATTTAAAGGATATAACAAATGTTTATCTAAAATTCATTTTTTTAACCCAGACCATAAATGTTTATTTCGCATAAAAATCTGGAGTCTGATTATAACCATGTATGAAACATAAAACTGATATTTTTTATGAATGCAATTAAATGTTTAATAATTCTCTTGTCGTACGTGTAAATACCAGCAAATACGATTCTTCGTAAGATTGTGGAGAGAAGATGGCAGATATTGGCCGGGAGTTCAGTTCCATAAATACGACTTGCCGTATCCTGCCAGTAAGAAAGTTTACCCATCCGCAATTTCCTAGGTTGTCAGGCGTAAACATATTTATATAAGCCACCTTTAAACCCTTCAATCGCTAATTGCGCGTGATAATTTAAATAGGATTTAAATCACGGTTATAATTAATCGGCCGGCTCACGCGCAACACACGCTACGTAAATTCATACTTGCAAAGAGTATTATCAATACCGATTCATGGAATGATCCTACTTTGCCCGCTAATTGAATGAGGAAATAATTAGATTATTGGATCAAGAACTAATTAACAGATCGTTCTTAAAATATTCAAATAAAGTGGGTCGTAGTTTATTGTCAACCATAATAAATTGAAACTATTATAGTTCGTTTTTTACTTGTATTTATATGGTATATGTATAAGATTTATATACATTTAATTTTCATTTTCTCCTATAAAGAAAATGTTTCTACTTAGTAGCGTATTTTTCTATAGTTTTATGTGTTATCTTAAGATCTTACAAAAATAAACCAGTCAGTAGAAATTTGTGTGAGAACAAAAAATGAGATATTCACCTTATATATATTTAAAGTTAAGTCCTTATCAAGTCTCAATTTAATATATCTTTAATTCATTCGAGAACTATTCCATTAGTACAAAATGCAAAAGAAACTAATCTTCTATCTTTTCTAAATGAACTGCCACTGGATCAGTGCCAGAAGTTCTAAAAATAGAGCCACAAGTATTTTCTTATTAAATAAAAATCTACACAATTTATGAACGAAGTGAACTTATTACACTCTAGCTGAGATAATTAAATTGCAAGAAGCCAAGATTCAGATACCAATATCGGTGTCGATTGTAATCCCATTTACCAGTTTCTTTCGGCGTCTGAAGATTTTGCCAGGAGCGAGCATCCCTCTTTCTTATCACCGAAACTCACCCCCATCCAACCTCCGTCTATCTGTTCCTATTTCGCCCTGTTTCTCTCCCACCGCCATTATGTTCCCTTTGCTGGATGGTTACGCGTCTCTATAGCAACCCGAGCAGGGCAGACAAGAGAACGCCGACTATCTACGCACACAGCCACCCACCCAGCAGGGTTCGCGGGTAGGTAGGGGCATGCGTGCACCCACGTGCCGAGCACCGCGTACATACCTACGAGCATACACAGACGGTGGTGACCCATTTTAAAAAAATCGTCGCGTAACAAAAAAAGGGCAGGGTCTCGAGTTTTGTCGCGTTGTTGGAAAAGGCGAAGGAAGAACACGTTGAACATCGGTTAATTAGGTTGAGTACTTAGCGGGCAGGAAGTAAGTGGATTAGCTATGAAGTGTCGCGCGAAATGTTTTTTCTGTCCTCCTTTTATTCTTTTTTCCACCCCTTTCCCTTGTCTCCTTAACTTCGTTCGGTCGTTCGACGAAACACGCCGGGAACGAGTTTAAAAACTGTGCGTCCAGGGTGGACGTCGTGGCACGTAATTTAATTTCGCGTGCGCGAGGAGGAACGCTTCGAGCAAGGAAAAAAGAAAGTGGAACAGTCGCCGAGGACGAAGGACAATGGAAAAGCCGGCGAATCGCAATTACTTCTCCTCCGGGGCTGAGATGAATTCTTTTAACGCTTATGCACGAGAAAGAACTTCCATTCCCAGTCTTGTTTGCGGGAATAAAAATTGTTTCAACTTAGGACGTACGTTTCTATTAATAATAAATTCACAATCTCTCAATTATAAAATATTTATAGATATAATTTTTTGTATGATTTATTGGATGATTATTTCTTATATGGTTTAGTGTGTGCATGTGAAACTATCATTTCTTGTAAATGCGGCGTGAATTGCAAAATTGACGTCGGTAATACTAACGAGAAGTTCCGCAAAATGCCCTGTGCCCGGTAACACCCGTAAATGACGTGGTGCGTGGATCGAAGCGCGTTCAGGGGCAAGGCCCCTTGATGAATTGTCCGCACGTGCCTCCCCACGTAACGCACCTAATTACATGCTGATCACGACGAGTACCTATATTGTCCTTTGAAATGCGAAATTGCCCATTGTCAACGTTTTCGCGGTCGAAACAACCGGCAGCCTGTAATCGAAATTTACCTCCTGATACATTTTCAATGGGGGACCATTGTTGTTCCTTTCGCCATCGGCTTTACTTTAATTCCGCCCACGACGACGTTTCAGAATTCCCAATTGCCTAATTACGAACGGTGCATGAACAATTTTAATGAAAAATTACGATCAATACATTTTACCATCTTTTACAACTATTAAAAGGATGAATCTATATTCAAATATATTTTCAAATGTTTCTTCTTATAACAGAACAATGTAAAGGCAGTTTAAAATACTGTAATGGCCCTTCAATCTCGTTTCACATTTTTGCATTCAATCGACTTCTCGTGAAAAAATCGGGAGGTGATTCTGATCGGCATTTGTTTTTTCCTCGCCCTTAAAATCGGCCATCGTGGCGTGAGTCGTGGATTGATGTGCTTGCCGTAGCCGTTGATAGATGGAGGCGCCCGTGTTGTCGGCGCCCTTTCTATCCCCTTAACATAGACAAATGCTTCCTAGCCACCCTAACAAATATCTCACAGATTTATTATGCGAAACCGCTTCGACGCGGTACGGTGGTGGCAACGGCAACGGCGGCGGCGGCGGCGGCGGTGGCGTTCGCCTCACAGGCAGCCGCCGCGGCTGGGCTACGTTCCTGAAAGTTTCGAGAAGCAAAAAATTGGTGTTCTTTCATGACCAGTCGTGCGTGGCCGCCGGCGCGGAGGAAGACACGACGAAGAAAAGCGCTCTCGATGCCTTGGAAACGGGACGAGGTCCTTCTTAATAAGTTTTATTTCAAGATCAACGTCTTATGCCGTATTAAGTAGAATGAAAACGAAAGCCGGTCGGGGAGAAACTTCCGTCGGCCCAGCCACGACTTCTCGTTGATTTTTCGCCATTCATTACGACCTTGCCTTTCAGCTTGACCACTCCGCCCTTAATTAGATCTACGGCGCTAATTAACTACTCCTTCACTAGGAAACAGAGAATTCAATTATCTTATATACGTTTTGTAATGTGTGTTGTTGTGCAGTCTGTCTGGGTAACTTTTGTTAGTCTGATGTTTTCTGTTGTCAACGCCACCGTTGTGCTACCGTTTTCCATAACATAAGGAAACAGAAGAGATATTTAGACAATCTCGTTGAGCTGAGACACCCTATATAGGAATGTAGCTGTAAGCTGACAGCATTTAATTACTACATTTTATATCAATTTTGAAACTTACAATCGAAAACTATTCATTATATGTATATTTCACAAAATGCGCACTCTCTACGCTTAGTTTGCATCGTTTTATATACATTGTAAACTTACAAGTTTAAATCACTTCATTTTATATCGACCAATTGTACCTTAGAATCAAGAACCCATAAACATTGCGTGTACAACGCTAGTATACAATTCGACGGCTTCTGATGATTAATCCAATTTGTCGATCAGCCAATTCCACTTTTCACCGCGAATCGATTTCCATTTCGTTAAAAAAAAGCGAGAGAAACGGACGCCAAAAAATACCGTGTCATGAAAATTGCGAGAGTGAAAAAAATCCAGGAGAGTAATGGAGATAGGGTATACGCGCGGAGCAGGTGCGTATAAATCACGTATCGCCCGTTGGTCCGTGGTTCATTATCATTACTCGCGGTTCACCTGACACGCCAGGCTGATGACGTCACTAACATTCGTGTCCGTAGCGAATTATTACAAATATAAAAGTTATTTGTTAATACATTTGCTAAACATCACGGATTATCATATAACAAGTAGTATAATCATATAATAAGTCATACAAGAAATCATACAGTGAACCATGGAATTCATGTGGAATATATTTAATCGTATGATAAAGAAATCACTTACAACATTCATGAAATCTCCAAATGAAAAGATGTAATCAATTTCACCTGATAATTTCATTGAAACTTAAACACTATTTAATCTTGCTTACTTTTATATCTAAATTTTCTAGTAAAAAGATATTTCGATGCGAAATAACATAAATTATTTATTTCAAGTCGTACTTTTACATAATCTATTAGTAATAATATCTAACTTGTGAGCAGGAGTGTACCTGCACGCATACGTATGTAAATATGTGGCCGAACGAAACGCGTCGACCGATCTCGTCGCATATTTGTGGCTCCGCTATCCGGTCGTAAATAAAGTCCCTCTAAAAACAAAAACGCAACGAAATAACGAACAAATGTAGCCATCACTTCTGCTACATAAACCCGGTCGTACGTCGGTGTACTCTCCCACTCGCCGAGCACACCCCTCGGCGCCGATCACCGGTTGATAGTATTCGTGAACGTATCCACCGACACGCTGCGCCGGAGAATTCGTAAACTGCATTTTCGACCGATTCAACGGAGATCGATCTTCGCGGGATCGACAATAAACGTCAGCCTTCCTTCCCGCATTGATGCCGTATTGTACAAGCACAATTCAAACAATCTATTATCTCCCGTAGCAGATGATACTACATATAAATAAGTTTTACGATTACTATTTTAATACGTTGCTGAAAAACATTGATGTATTGTTTCCTTTAATTCATACGGAAAGAGAATCATAATCTTCGATGTGAACTCTTTCTGAATTCGAAAATTGCTAGTAAATGTGGAATCGAACGTACATATCTTCGGTAGTAAACAGGCGATATTACACACCTGTCGTTTCGAACTTCTGTCGAGTAGCGTCGAAGGGCAATGAGGCAAACAATGTCAACCAATAAAACGAAATTCCCGCGGATCGATATAAGAAAAAGATAAATTGCAGTATTCTTGGGCACCGCGAACGCAATATCGGTGTATATTTACGGGCCAGAGGGACAGAGGGTTGGAGAGACACGGGATCGTGGGGTAGCGAAGACGACGATCGGGGGGTGGGATTTCTGGCGTTTCTTGCGAGACGGAGACCTCCGAGCTGGTCCAGCTCAAAAAACATTCAAATTAATTCCAGCTGGCTTGCTCCAATGATGGCGGCCAATGTTGTGCAACATAAGATGAGACCTCCGACCCCGCTTGCCTGCCATGGAAATACATGCCACGCGTGCACTCTCCCTTCTATCATCTTGCGAGCTATATCTTTCTATGTAGCGGATTCTGAGTTACATACAAGTTGCCATATACTTAGAATTTTGTACAAAATTATGCGTCTATTTGTGTATTTCAGTTTTCTATTTAATACATGCTTATTAAAGATAACAATGACGAATAACGTAATCTATGTATTTGTGAAGAATATATATGGACGAATGAATAATAAAAATGTATTAGTCTTATAATATGAATGAAAGTTTTTAAAATGCTTTTCATCAAACTGGTTAGACCTGAAACTGGAAATGAACTCCACTGACGAATATTAAGTCTCATACGACTCCAATATTAAGTACAGATATTTTGAAACGTCGTATACGTCTATGATACGGTTATGCAGCTACGTTTTTATGTGCACCTGCACACGTCTAAGGATCGCGCGCTCGTTGGCGTACCTGTCGGTCTACGTATCTCGTAGGTACATGCCGAACCACCCCCTAGCCCCTTTTCACGATGGCATCGGTCTTCCCTTCTTCCCAGCTCTCCTCCTTTTTACTCGTATCCGTCGAGCCATCTCCCGCTATCTCGTGCGCGAGTAGAAAACTCGAGCGTGTTGGTAACAACGCTCGGGAAAAGGAAAAGAGCTTCGGAAAAAGGAACATTTCGCGGATATTCTGCGAGCTCCGTCTCTCTCACCTCCCGCAGCTCTCTTTCCCGAGCATGGGGCGTCTCTCTTTTTTGCGAGGCTCTCTCGCTCTCATGCCGTGCCCGTCCTGCTTTGCATGTCTTCGCGACGGGGTGAGGGGATACGGGAGAACGACCGGCTGTGGGGTGAGTTTTCTTACAGGATACAACCGGGAAGAAGCCGGCTGGGCGAAGAAAGGACGAAGGAGGGGAGGGAGTGAGACACGGGCTGCTAGAAGGGATGGACAGAACGGAAAGAGAGAGAAATGATAATCCATTCGACGGTCATAACGCAGCGCAGCACCGTAAAGCTCACCAGACAAGAAATACGGCCAACCGACCGCCCTCTCCTTTCGTTTCGCGTCGTCTCTCTATCTGTGTTTTCATCTTTCCCCGCTCATAACCCCTCCCCTCCCCGCCTCCTCGGCCACCCCAAAAGCTCGCGGCGAACTTACCCCTGGTTATATGCAAACCGCCACGGTTCTCCCCCGGGCCAGTCATAAACTTACTGAATTATATTACGCGGACCCGCTGTCCCGCTGTCCAATCCCTTCCCCCTCGTCACCCTACAAATGTACTATACCTACCATCCTGTTATACTCCATCCGGACCAACTAGCTCGCCTTTTTGCACCGCCGTTTGTTTCCACGCTACGGTTTCGCTCTGATTTTTTTCTCGTCATGTAATAAGGAGAACGCATATTTGAGATACGTTTTAAAAGGTCGCCAGTTTCGTTGCGAAGGAACTGCTGGTTAACGGTGATGTTTGACTTTAGAGATAGACGAATAAAACATTCGTTTAAATGGATTGGAATATATGTATGTAGATCCTCTGTCTAATTGCTCAGAAAATGTCCTAAACATCGCATTCTGATCCTATAGGATTTCCTTTTACCAAAAGAATAAATCTATTTATTCACCATGAAATGGTGATCGTTCCCTATCGAACCACTCGCGAACTGGCGTGCATAGTAAATACGTCGCACGAAGGAGATTCTTGTGGATTTATACCCGCGAATCGAGCATCCACTCGAGTCATCGATCGGTACATTTTCAATATCGTCACGACGACAACCAGTCACAGGCATGCCGGGGTCATTACTAAATGCAAATCGTAGCGAAACCCGGCCGATCGATGAGTTTGCACGACGACGTCCCGCACGCGATACACGGCAGAGCGAGCGAGCAAAACGGCTGGTAACGCCGTTTAACCGTTTAGGGGGTTCCGGGAGGCGCGTTAACGGGGTGAGAATCGGCCGTCGCTCGCCTCGACACGCGCCTCGTTGCTCGACGATCAACTTTTTTTTATTCCTCCTCCTCGTCGTCGCATTTTAATAACTTCGCCGCATCGTACGTTGATCCCTAGCTTTCCCTTCTTTTCACGTGGGCGTCGCGAGAGCTTATGCGGGGGGGTTCGTTAATGTCGCACGCCGACCCCGTTGATTTCTCAATCTCGTTGATCCACTGACCTCGTCAGAAGAAAAATAGAAACCACCTTTTCCAGTTTATTCTGTTCTATTTATAATTTAAAAACTCATTTAATGCAAAAATGAATTATCATGTATGACTCCCAAAAGTTTACCCCTGAAGTCAAGTCGTTTACGAGATAAGCGAACCTAAAAAGAAGAATGGGCACGGGGTCATGGCGAGAAATCCGAGCGAATTGAGCCGTCGTCGCGTATCAAATCGCGCATTATAATTGGAACATTGACGTGCACACGCGGCCAGCACGTGGCGGCATCACAGTAAGACCTGCTCGTATATTATTCCAAAAGAATCATAACTCTAATTCCCGATATCGAATCGAATTACACGCCGATTGTTATGGGAGACGGTCGGCGAACGGCCGCGTAATCTGGAAGGGTGACTACTGACTACGTTTGAGCAAAGACACCCGTTATTAGGATGTACGACGTTTGACATTGGTCCTCTATGTATACTAAAACGTGATAAAAGTATGATAGAATGCATATTCAAGGATTTGAAATTTCTATAGTGGTATTGTACCTGTCTTTCGATTTTATGTTTCTGAAATTTGTATCTAACATTCTTACATTTTTCTCAGGCAAATGTATAGTCATTTATACACAAATGTCTTGTATACAAATAAGTATGGAAGCAAAGATATGAAGCAAGAAAGCAAAGAAAGAAATCTTAGGATTTGATGCATTTGTCCAAACACGTATATTCTTATTAATTTCCTACAGTAACTTGTTGCACGCTATTGGGAAACATGTAAAGGATAAAGCGCAGTGTATCAGATGGAGTAAAATCATATCACCAGCGAAGACTTCTCGAAGCTGCTGTCTTATTGAATACGCGCTCGCCCCCTTTCTGTACACAATTTCAACAAACAACTCGAAGCACATATAACGAAAGAGGGACTTTAAAATCATATTCACCCCTGCTAGCAACTGAATCTATTAAGTTCGAGCGTGTAGTACCTTAACTGACGTTTATGTGCAGTTCAATGAAGTGTTTGATGTTTGAAATTCGTCGACAGCAATTGCATAAACTGTTGTACTCGTACACATATACATACATATTAAACCTTATGGATGAAAAACTCTTTTTATTTATTCCATTACATTATTGGTGATTCACAATGATTAAGCAGTTGATGATGTGAAATTTCAAATGCATTTTTTGAAATTTTCTGAAACATAATTATATTGAAGTGGAATTACACTGTCAGACATTTATAAAGAACTCAGAAAATTAGCTAAATAACAAATCTACATAGAATCAATTATTTGAGTCAGTTCACAAATGTTAGTTTTACTAAATACTAAATAGTAAATTACTATAATTTTTTTAAAAGGAACATGTAAATTGTATTAGAATCGAAGCCTTTCTGTTTAGAAGAATGGCTTGAAGTCCAACTATCGTTCCCTTCCTGCTGAAAGTTGCCACATGAAAACCTATGTAGCTGCCTTATTAATCGGCTGCTATACGATACAATCATTCCCCTTGACTGGCCGGGTTCAAACGCGACAACTATATCATAATCGTACAGCCACTCGGACTACGAACCCCTGCTTTCACACGTACAGGCACACCCCCATCCAGGATGCCGGGCCCGTTCTCCGACAAAGTACCTTCGATCATAATACACGGACAGTGCAATCAGAATTTACACTCGCCTAAATCGCGTATCAATCACCCCGGGGTGGCGGGCACCCTCGTGCGGTGAAAAGGGATGCACGCGACGCGAGGAGGCCGCATGATAATGCGTTTCACGCCGCTCGTCCTCCTCTGACGCGCGTCGATCGTCCGCCTATCCTGCGTGCACGCATAAGCCTCTCGTTCTTTTTATGGGTTACCCTCCTGCAACGGCACGAGCAGTCACGTGCCTGAGGCGTACCCCTCGACCCTCAACCCGCCCCTGTGTCCCCAAGCCGCCCACTTTAGACGCCCCTCGGAGGAAACGAGAAAAAGGAGACGGCGGTCCATCCTACCTACGAGCTACCCTCGTAACCTCCGCAACGAGTTACGGGCATCGTTCCTTTCATCTTCCCTCTTCCTTTCTCTCTGTGTCCTTCGCGCCGACGACCGGCCGCACCAGTTTAATAAAAAGCTACTTGCTTTTTGGACGCCGACGCCTCTCGTGTCTGTCCCCGGCTTCAAATTATTGCCTGATAAGGGGACGATTAACACTATCCCAAAAGCAGGCAGACACTCCACGGAATGCCAATTGAACTCGTAAGAGATAGGAATTTTCGATAAGCAGGTGTGGATCGTTAAGAACTTTGGGGTTAGCTTGGAGATTGAACGTGAGAAGTAATAATACTAGAGATGTTTATCGGCGTCATTTAATACGAAATACATAAAAAAAATTGTTATTTAGATTTTGTTCTTGAAATCTATGAATATGCAATCCAAATTTTGATATAATTTTCTTAAGTTCGACTGAACGTTATTGGTTTATAATCATTTAATTATAAATCTTATCTATACATATACAATTATACTTATTTTATAGATGTAGTTTAAACGATATAATCTGTTAACGACAGGACAACTCTAGTACATGATTTAGGAGAACTATACACCACTGGGCGGGAGGTTTCTCAGTACAAATTCTCATCGACCCGATGCAGCTACTCTCCTTAACATGCTGCAGAGCTGAAGAAAGAAATACGAGTTCCCGGCGGCTCTCGTTTTGCGTCGGACATCGCAATAATTTCCTCGTTGCCCGCTGGACAAACAACCCGTGCAGCGAAACGACTAACAGAGAGGACAGCGGCGGGGGGCATCGGTGGACTGACGTGAAACAGAGAGGCCGTAGCAGGGTTGCACACGAAATATGTACAACCGGTGTAGCCGGGACACGTACAGCGGCGTTGAACTTTAATATTACAAAAAGCTGTAATCCGACGGACGAGCCAGCTGGAGCGTTAACCCTGGCCACCCAATTTATAAAAATAACGATGAAATTACTGTTGCGTGAAGTGTAGCGTCACGCAGGACACCGATGCAACGTTGCACCCCGCGAAAGGATGACGAGCGGACACGAGGGGTATGAGTCGGTTGGGTTGGTCACACACGGACAGGCTGGACCTGCGAGAGAGAAAGAAACATCGGTCTCGCGGCACGGTGGACCAGGGACGAGGGCGGGAGGAGAACCCTCCTCGCGCGGGAGGGCCAGAGGAGGGTGGCGTGATACGCGTTTTGTCCGGCGTACGTATCATACCTAGCAGGCCGTCGCTTCGCGTCGGGGCGTTGATGTTTTAGTCTCTACTCGCGTTTTACGTTCGAAAAAATATGCGCACTGGTACGTGAGCTAATCGGTGGTAATAACGAAATCTCGAATCCGATTAATTAAAACGGTGAACGTGGCCGACTCGCGGGGCTTCGAGAAAACGAGCTCTTTTCCATTTCTTTCGAATGCGCGCATCGCGTCCCCATGTCTCGTCTCCCTATATCCATACTCGTACTACTCATAGCTACGACCTGCAGTATACAATACCCGTCTCGTCCTCCCGATGTTCAGATTTATTTTTTGTAACTCGTCGAATGCTGACTGCCACACTTTTTCTTTCTCTGTTACTCTTAGCGCTTCGTTATCGCGAGATATTTTTTGTTTGATCCGCACATACATTTATATGTATGTAATAAGTACATAGTCGTTAGTTTCCAGAATGCGCGAGTTTTCTCTGAGAGTGTGAAATAGTGTGGCATCCTGAGTCAAAAGTTCTTCTTCCATTGCCTTTTCAATCTGCTATTAAGAAAGTTATTAATGAAAAAGTGAATCAAATTGAATCGCGTTGAGTTTAACTGTCACTCAATGCTATGCAGTAGCATTAAATTTCAACCTCGACACTGAAATTTTCTCATATGTAATGAAATCAAATAGATATAATGAGTGAGTTGGTTAATTATCATTTTCAATAAACAAAAGTGTCAAGAATCGATTTCATAGAATGCAACATGTGCTGTGTGGCCTTGTACAAGTAGACGACACTACGTGTTTCTGGTTTCGTTAATTGCTTTCCTAAGTTGAAGGAAAAAGTGGAAAAGGAACTTTTGATTCAGAATTTCATTCTCTTTTTGACCTCCAGACAAACAGTTGGTCTGTTCTGGCAGACCCTGTATGTATACACAGTTTGGAATGCAAGTACCTGTAAGTGTAAGTGAACGATTATGTATTTGGATCTGCAATTATTAAACGATTAATTCTAATATAAAATCAATGATCTTGCATTTGTATTTCTTATCCCGTTAGCTATTCTTTTTGTTAAGGTATTTATTGGTCGAAGATCGTACAATATACTTCTTTCTGATCTAGTTATTTGGAACTCGATAAGAAATCAGTGATAAAACTGCAAGTCTCGAAGTTCTATCGCGCGAGCAAAATGAGCATCCGAAACTCGTTCCCTTGTCATTATTAAATCACGCTGAATCACCAAGAGGACGTGGATCCTTGAAAGATCAGAAGGGACCATCCCTTGGCTTGGAGTTACGCGCGTACTCATCCTCCTCTGGAAACGTTCTCGCTCCTTCTCTGCTCGCCTCCCACTCTCCTACCGAATCCTCATTGGGCCGATGCTAACAATGTTTGTAGATATATTGTATCTCACGCATCACTTGGTCCGCAAATTGTTTTATAAACAGATTATAGCGACAGCGGGGTCGCTACCAGCGTGTAACGCTGGTAATATACTTCGACCATCCCCTCGCGACCCTCCCCATCGTGGAACAAGAACTATTCCATTGCTGGCAATGGCGACCGCGATGCAGCCCAACGTTGCTTATCGCCGAAACTTTGATGCTATCGCATAAACCGATATAGTTGAATAATCGTGTCGTTCGTTCTTTCGCGATAAAACTCTGAAACTGCCTTGAAATGTAAGTTTGTAAATACAATAAATGTATTTTCAAATCATGATTTTTTTAATAATGTATTACATTCAATCTCACTTCAACAAGAAAGTACTCCAAATTTTTATCAAATTGATAATTTGAAATTATATAAATACAGATGTGTTCACTGTTCATTAAAGACTTTTACATAATGTGACTTTTACGTGTGTGTAATTATATTATCATACATATTTAAAATATTTCCGAATAGATGTTGATACGAAGAAATGGGAATGCAACGAACGCAGAGTGCACAGAGATTCAGCATCCGGGAATGGGAAAAATCCGGTGAATCAGTGTCCTTGGCTCATTGGTTCGATAATAGCGGTAACCCAGCGAAAACGCCGGAATAGCGTGCTTATTGTGGTAAGCCTGAGACTTAATGGTCTGTGACCCGAAGGAAGGCGCAGTGCAACGATGCCAGAACCTTCATCATCGGTCCACCAGGAACGGAATAAAGCCGAAAAGTTAGCTTATTCCTTGCGGAAGAGCTAACGTTCCCGATCCTTCGAAACGCCTGCTAGACGTCTCCGGTCGCGTGGCTTTACGATTTCGCATATTTTATCTCCCACCCATTCAAATTTCAAACGACCTATCCTTTCTGTTATTTACTTCCATCAGGACATTTTATATCAATGCATACGCAGTTACTATCTTGACATTTTGTATTAGGGTTAAAATAGGTTTTATAAGCGTTCAATTTTTACTAATTTTTAAGTGGAAAAATTAGATCTATCAGTTCAACGAAACTAACCGAAACATCTGATATCTAATATGTATAGAAAACCTCCTAATTTTAATCCATCCTATATGTAATCTTAAGCCAGTGAATGAAAATTGTGACGTAAGCAGAAATTGGGAGACTTACTGTAATAAAGGAAGTAAATTGACTGATGAAAGTTGACTCAAACGGTATCCTACTTGAAGTAATCTGTATGGATGACGTTTCGAAAAGCATCAATCTCTGTTGCGATTCGGAGCTTCCTTTATTTACTTCAAAGTCATTTAAAAGTGGTGCTCCCCGCGAACGATCGTATGGAGTGGTAAGCGAACCGTGCGAGATGTCGCGAAAAGTTGATCGTCGAACGCCTTCGCCGTAGCTTGCAGGGGTTAAATCGGTCGCAGAGGAAAAGGGTTGCGAGCGCTTGTGGCGTGTCTTGCGCGGTCGGATATTTTTGCGAAGCAATCGGCACTCGCGCGACACGCACGAGCCGACCCTCCTCTGGAATATATCGAGAGAGAGTAATCTTCAACCAGTAATCGCCTTGACGAGTTATTTCTGTAACGTTTCCCGCACAAGGGGGGTGAAAACTGCCGTAAGAGATGAGCCGCAAGAGAGGAGGGTGTACAAAAAAAGAGAACCGCGGTAGAGCGCTCGCACGCCCGTTTCAACCTCGCCAAGTGTGCGACGTCGCCGCCGAGGGAGGGAGACAGACGATCCTCGCACGATTACCTACCCAATCTCGAATATAATTTTCTTGTTAGCTTGTAAAATCCAATCAACGTTGACGTTGCCCGGCCGCGCAGGTCGGGTCGACCAACCCCGCGCTCCGTTTTCTTTATCGCCCCCTTCCTTCTTCTGTCTCTTTCGCTCGCACTTCTCCTTTTGCCGTCCCCTTTTCCTTTTCTCCTGATGTACCGCGCGACCAACTCCAGGAATAGTGATCCGACGACAAACTAACGAGATTGATCCTTTTTTTCCAAAAAAAATTCGCGATCATACCAAAAAGGAAATAACTATCTTATGCAATACCTTTTAGCACCTTCCATTATGCAATTGATTTTGCAAGTACTTCTCGATTTCACAGTAAATTGTGATAAGAACATATAATGTAAAAACAATAATAGTGTCAGTATATTTAAAACATAATGAATTCGGATTTGTACTGAATACAAAGTAAGATCATATTTAACGTACAAAGCAATCATTTTTTATGACAACTTTGTGCATATTTTTAAATTGCCGAGGAAACGAAGACAAGTGAATCATGTTAACCGAATCTGTTGTGCTTTACGTCCTCATTTATTCCCTGGGCCAGGGTTAATGCGATTCTTCGGACTGTTTCTAACGTTCCGCGGCTGTACTACCGTTATTACCCTCGATAGAATACACGAGGGCAGCCACGAATTGGCCTGTCCTTTGTTTTCCGCGCGGTCCTTTCAATTATTTGCAAATAAAAGAGGGAGCTCAGGGTTTAGGACCTTTTTCTCTTGGTCTTTGCTACCCTTCGTCCTGGTTCTTTCTGTACGCATTCTGCGATGTTGCAAACTTTCTGTCCCTTCGCCTCCCTCGGCTTTTGGAAGATTAAAACGATATTCTTAAGTAGGAGGTCCCTTGGGCAGAGGTGGTTAAATTCAGGTCACGAATGATAAAGAATCTCAAATGGGAAAATATGTTAGGAATAATCTGTGTTTTGTTACAAGATTAAGCACTTACGCTCGCAGCAAATTCACAAATGTGCGTGCCAAAACAGTTTAATATAACTCGCCGCATTGTAAGGCGATGCAAACGACACATCGTTGGTATCATCTGTACGTACATCCGTAGCACGTCATTCCGGTGCAAGCGGTCAAACGATTGTTGTCTGCGTAACGATTAAATAAATCTATTTACATACATTTACATAATACAATGGACTTGAGTGTATTGAAATAAATAAATCTAACGAGCTTATGAGTCTGACCACGAGTAACGGTATTTGTCCCGATTCATTGATTCCGAGACGAGGATCGTGTAGTTCTGACCAAATTCATGTTATTAAAAATAATTAGCCGTTGCCGTCGCGGTAAGTGGGAAAGACAACAATCAGAGCCGAGTAGTAGACGGCAACCACGATACGGTTTCTTTTCTTTTCTTGGCAATTATTATATCCTTCTTCTCGTCGTTCAAGTCGATTCCGTCGTCCCGACTTATCGGCCTACCGTGGAACGGAATAATAGGCGCATCCTGCTGCAAGAGATTGAAAGGAGAAAAAGAGGAGTGCCTTCCACGTTGGCCAAGGCAAGGGAGCGAGTGCCCTCTTCTCCTATGCGCCTCGCTGACTACAGACCACGGAGTTGAATCAATTAAAGTTTAATCCGGAACCAGGATCGAGGAGAGCCCAGTCCCTTCGTCCACCTTTTCCCGTCCCTCCTCGCTCGCGCTCGTTCTCTTCTTTCTCCCCTTTTCACGTTCACCCCCTTTTGCCTTTCGTCCTATCTCCTTTCCCTTTGTTTCATCCCCTAGTACTCGCCTCTTTTCCCCCCGGTCTGTCTCTTTTTTTAGTCGTCCCTTTTCTGCTCGTTTTCATTCTCTTCCGTTTGATTCCGTTCGTTGGTTACCTACCTCGTACCTTCCTTCCAAGCTCTACCGGTTTTGCTATTTTCTTCTTACCCTGGTTCGGTTCGAGAAACACTGCGCGCGATACTTTCACTGTTTTCGATTTCTCTGCCCTATTTCCCTGCACTTCCGCCGTCGCAGCTCCTACATCTTCTCCTTCATCACGTTTTATATTAAGAAGATTTCAGCTTCGATTGTTCTCAAGACTTTCTTAAGCTTTCCTCTGTCGTATTAAGCAAGCCAAGCATTCAATCTAACCTTAAAGCAAATCCAATCTTAAGAGGAATAAAAATAAAATAGTCTGCAACGTATTTCAACGATAAATTCCTGCACTTCCTTCCCTCATACCGTCCCTCGCGATCCATTCTATCCCTGTTACGTTCTCCTTCTGTTCTCCTTTCACTCTACAAGCCAGATTGGAGGTACGCCTCTGGTCATAAGTTTTACGATATGTTTAAATGCTTATTGTACATAAAATCTGGGAGATATTAGAAACCACTAAGATTATAATAAACCCTCTAACTTTTACTCAAGCAGTAATTTCGATGAAAAATTAACATTATTTAATCTTGTCAATTTTTCATATTCGGATTCCTGAGGATCGGTAAAGGTTTTTATCAGTCGAAATAAAAGAAAGCGAATAGAAATCGTAAATCACATCCAATGAATCTATGTATTTGGTAGTTCTAAAACATTGAAAGACGCTTTCCTCGGATTATTCTTTAAAATATTAATAGTGTTGATTTATTTCTTACAACGTTTCATTCGGCTATACGTTTTACACTGTTTCCTGAGACTTATGAAAGGGTATGTAATCCTAGGCCGTGCGCTAAACGAGGGCAACGCAGGACGAGAATCAAGGAAACAGGCGTTAGGAGTACGAAGGGTGGTCCGCACAGCGGGATGGGTTGCTCCTGTAAAACCGACGCGGTGGTAGACGAGGGTAGAAAATTGGGGATCCCCGAAGAGAGTGTATCGCTTACGCGAGGGTCTCCTTTCACAATAGGGAACTCGCAACGAGCGGAAAGAATAGTTATCCGTAATATGGGGTGACGCGTGCTGATGAGTCGGGCCGGAAGTTTCGATCACTTCTTCCCCCCGAACCCCTCCATTCGTTAAAAACGACCTTATGATTCTTCTCTCGATAGATTCCGCTCCTCTAATCTTTTCACAGAATACCGAAGCTTTTCTTCACTGATAAACAGCGCCAAATAATATTGCATCGTTCTAACAAGCGGATTGAGGACACGAGACTCTGGATTAGGTATTGTTATGATACTAACGACGATGTAGTTGAAGACACTATTGGATAATGATATAGAAAATGGCCAAAATCATTTTAACAATCACCAGATTAATTATATTATTTCTGAGCTTTAAATAACTTTGATCTCAAAATGATTTAATGCAATATACCTAAGTTGTTTTACACGTTTAACGCGTGCGCCAGCCTAATACATTTCAAATTATTTGCATAAATAGAAATACAAACGCGAATACATGAATTCCGAATTGAAATATTTAAATGACACTAAACTGCATTCTCCGGCTCGTTCGAAACCACTCGCACACGGAGGAGTAGCTCCGTTTTCTGCATTACTGACATGTTCAATCGCAGCAGTCTGGAAAATCGCCAACTCGAGCCACGGCGAAGCGAATCTCAGGCCTTATCGAGGACGTCAAAGATTTAGTGGTGAACTTGACTTCGACAAAAGGCCGATCGCATACGTCATCGCAGATCTTTTATTCGAACAGCTTTTTCCGGAATCAAATCTGCTGGACGGATGCTTCGATCAAGCAGATTCAAGTTGCGTCAATTATTTAAGTGATCGTTTATAAATAAATTGCTAATCATTAAGTTTAATTTAGGTATGTGAGAGATGAGAAATGTAGTATACAACAAGATATCAATTAATCGATAGTTGCATACTATGACATGATAAATATAAATAGCATAGTAAATTCAATTTAGTCTTCTCACTTAATTTTTGGTTGATAAGAATAATTTCTAACTAAAACTGAGAACTAATATAACCCGCTTTCAGATTCCGTTGCAAATTTTTTAAACTTATAACACTTTGCGTACGTTGGAATAACAAACAGTTCCTTGGAGCGGCATGTAAAATGAATTAAAGTTCACAGTGGGCCAATATGTATGCTTCCACGTTCGTATACTTTGTTCCTTTACCTCGCTCGTTAAGTCACTCTCTTACATATGAAAAAATTAGTTGCAAGAATTCCAAAATGATATAAAGAAACATCGTTTGCAAGAAGATTGATCTTTCATCGAGTTTGAAATATTAGAGGATAAAGTGAAGTCGCAGGAAGTTCGAGGCAGCATGGTCAATCCGGGGAATCGAAAACTGCAATCCATTCTGTACTTTTTGCTCGCGGCGGCTGAAACAATAGCGAGCGAGTTGCGAGGATGCAACCATGGGCTATTTTGCCTGTAAAATGCAACCTTTAGTGCGCTTCGGTGGCCGGTGACCCGAGCCAGTCCAATCTCTCATTTTTGTTGAGACAAAAGAGCGCTAAATCTTATTGTTCTTATGCCGGTAATTAAGGTGGCTGAATTAGTTCGCGATTGTTCTTCCGCCGTTCCAACCCCGAGGAAGGATGATAAATAAGATTCTTGAGAAATTTCTGACCGTGTTATTCCGCAATCCTGTTTACGCTCAACGGGTCGACCCACAGGCGGATGGATTAACGAAAGAAAAAACCAGCCTGGCCCATCCTGCAACGTTAATTGCAACTGTAACGAAACTCCTCGCCCCGTTTATCGCGTAATTGAATTCTCCGACTGTTCCTCTTCCGGCTTCGTTACCGATCATTTTACGCTAGTTTTCTGCTGTGCTTTAGCTTACGTTCAATCCTAATTTATAATACTCATAGTCTTCTCACTTAATTTTTGGTTGATAAGAATAATTTCTAACTAAAACTGAGAACTAATATAATCCGTTTTCATATTCCGTTGCAAATTTTTTAAACTTATAACACTTTGCGTACGTTGGAATAAAAACAGTTCCTTGGAGCGGCATGTAAAATGAATTAAAGTTCACAGTGGGCCAATATGTATGCTTCCACGTTCGTATACTTTGTTCCTTTACCTCGCTCGTTAAGTCACTCTCTTACATATGAAAAAATTAGTTGCAAGAATTCCAAAATGATATAAAGAAACATCGTTTGCAAGAAGATTGATCTTTCATCGAGTTTGAAATATTAGAGGATAAAGTGAAGTCGCAGGAAGTTCGAGGCAGCATGGTCAATCCGGGGAATCGAAAACTGCAATCCATTCTGTACTTTTTGCTCGCGGCGGCTGAAACAATAGCGAGCGAGTTGCGAGGATGCAACCATGGGCTATTTTGCCTGTAAAATGCAACCTTTAGTGCGCTTCGGTGGCCGGTGACCCGAGCCAGTCCAATCTCTCATTTTTGTTGAGACAAAAGAGCGCTAAATCTTATTGTTCTTATGCCGGTAATTAAGGTGGCTGAATTAGTTCGCGATTGTTCTTCCGCCGTTCCAACCCCGAGGAAGGATGATAAATAAGATTCTTGAGAAATTTCTGACCGTGTTATTCCGCAATCCTGTTTACGCTCAACGGGTCGACCCACAGGCGGATGGATTAACGAAAGAAAAAACCAGCCTGGCCCATCCTGCAACGTTAATTGCAACTGTAACGAAACTCCTCGCCCCGTTTATCGCGTAATTGAATTCTCCGACTGTTCCTCTTCCGGCTTCGTTACCGATCATTTTACGCTAGTTTTCTGCTGTGCTTTAGCTTACGTTCAATCCTAATTTATAATACTCGTATATAAAGAATCGTGCATTACTTCAACTAGAGTTGCAGTGATCTACTAGCATTTGTTGAATCAATATCAGAAGCATTTTCTAATATCAGCTATGGATTCTTCTGTTTTTTTTTTAAGTCCAAGATTATGTATGGAATTTTTAACTGCCATTTGATATTCATTTATGAAAATTGAAATAAGCATATTGTATTATAGTACCGATTATTATAATATAAATACTGTATTTCTTTAATAGTAAATTCCACATTTTTTGCAAAACAGGCATACATTGCGGGGACGGTGGTAAAATTTGATAATTCCGTACGAATTACCGTAAGCCACATAAATCAGGAATAACCGGCGCCGTTTCTTAATATTCGCATTCCGCGGGGCCGCGGCGTTGGTCGTAATACCTTGACTCGAGAACCGCAATATTTCACTTCGAGCAGGAAACGACGACGGCGGCGCAGTCTCGTTTCGCGGGGCGGCTGTAGAAAACTTGCGATTGCAAAAACTTGTCTGGTCCTCGAGACAAAAGGACAAACTTTCCGGTTCCCGCAAGAGTTGCTGGCGACTTCTACCGTCCTTCTTCTGTCACGACTTTTTCAATTTCCACTCGCCCGTCTCCGCCGGCCTGCCCCTCGCGGAACAACTTTTGGCGACAAGGCCTCGCCGTATATTTTCACAAAAACGTATTTCCGAGGAGCTGCGAACTTGAATAAACTTCGAGCACTCACCGATCTGATAATCACTTTTTCCTCACTTCCAAACGCGACGGAATTGTAGGAATAGCTTAAATCTTCAGTTTAGAATATGATGAAATCTCTGTTAAAAATAAATTGTATATAACGTAGGAATTGAATTGTAAAGTTAGACACGTTCACAACAATTGACAATTATTATTCTCTTGGTTCGAATGAAAAATCAAAATTTTAGATGAAACCATTTATCATGTTAACAACGACAGGTGAAAAAAATTGGTAAAAAATTGCAGGTACATCGATACTGATGCCCCCATTGTCGACATTCATAGAAGTGCATAATGGATATTGAAACAGTTTTTACATTCCACACAGGCCATTTCTTTTGTTCTTTTTTTAATTATTCACGCGCGTCACGCGTTCCCGCTGTAGCAAAAATGAGCGCCCCGTTCATCGGCAGCGCTTATATTACATTTTGTTGTATGCATGTACCCATATTTCCACGCGAACCTGGCCAAACGGGACGCGACGGGTGACTTCGTTCCCCGGCGATGTGTTTTGTTCGAATTTAATTTCGTTTTGCTACTTCGAGCGCTACAAAGGCTATTAAATTCCATTGCGTCGCGTTGAGCGAAGCATCACGGTGCAATTGCTGTCTCTCATTTTCCACGCAATGCGATACTATTCCCGAACGCGACTCTTTATTCCTTTGTCATAACGAAAATCGAATATCATCCCGCCACACAGTCTCTTCAAGAATTTTCAATTTACAAAACGAAACACGTTTTTTGATATCATATTCGGTTTCATGAAATTAAATTTGATCACCATTGAACTGAATCAGACGTAAAATGTAAGCAGCAGATAATTAAATCAAATAATTGTAATCAAACCAATCAAATATAATCAGTCAATATGTATATCTCACCATTTAATTCTATGTTGGACAAATGCAATGTAATCTGCACTTCTGATAATTAGAAATGAAGTAATGTACTATCCATACAACTTCTAATTGTAAGATTAGGCCCGTCATCTGATTTCATGTACAGTTTAGTATTTACGTTTTAATTAATTTGATATATGAAAATAAAACAAGCCAAATGGGAGACTTGAAACTAGGCGATTGAGGAAAAGAAAATGGATAGAAGAATTACTTTTCTATCAGCATCCATCTATCGAAACTCTTCCACAGTATACGTTCTCTAGCTTTCGCGGAATCAACAGAAATACAGTGTATATTTGACCTATTTTCTTATACCTATGATTACAAGTAAAATGAGACGGAAAATCCTAAAAGAAAAGATATAACCAAAAATACAATAAAAATATCGCATTTAACTATAAGAAAATAATTTATAAAATTCTCTAAGTGGCTCTCTTTTATGCATTGAATCCTAACAATCATTTTTCCTTAACATCAAACGATATTCCTATCACGTTTAGGACTTTGTCATTTGAACCCAGCCCAGGAAACCTCAGTAAACCACAGAACTTTCATCAGCCTGTCTAAAAAGCAACGAATCCCCAAATGGGAACACAATCAACACCCGTGGCGTGGCTTCGGTTCCTGTTCTCAGCGAAAATTCGCGAAACTCCTTCGATGTACGGAAAAGCACAGCGGAAGACCGTCGACCGTTTATCAAATATCCGTCGTTAATCCAGTTAGGAGCAATCCGGCAGGCCCTGACGTGACGCCGCCGGATTGTAAAGAGAGGATATAGGGGCGTCCGCGCGGATACCGAGTCCGCGCTGATTGCAGCGGGTAATGACGAACGGGGGCCAAGGGTGAGCAGCAGCCTGGAAGTAAGTAAAAATTTAAAATTTAGTTACCGCTCGCGTGCGCCCGACGGTTTGCGAACGCCGCGGATGTGGGACAGGATGAGTCAGCCCGCGTGTTGAACGTCCGATATCGTGGAACAGCGTTTCTCAAACTTTTCTACCTTGGACCGATGCTGTATATTGAGAATTCTAAGCGAAACGCGTGATATACATTAACACACGAATGAATTAAGAAGAGTTATTTATTAAATCATTAAATATTGAATATAAGAAGCTTGAAATAATTAATAATTTTGTCAAATTATTATCCTATTATTTTCACAATAATGAAATTCAAGATATAACCCAAAATACAATAAAAATATCGCATTTAACTATAAGAAAATAATTTATAAAATTCTCTAAGTGGCTCTCTTTTATGCATTGAATCCTAACAATCATTTTTCCTTAACATCAAACGATATTCCTATCACGTTTAGGACTTTGTCATTTGAACCCAGCCCAGGAAACCTCAGTAAACCACAGAACTTTCATCAGCCTGTCTAAAAAGCAACGAATCCCCAAATGGGAACACAATCAACACCCGTGGCGTGGCTTCGGTTCCTGTTCTCAGCGAAAATTCGCGAAACTCCTTCGATGTACGGAAAAGCACAGCGGAAGACCGTCGACCGTTTATCAAATATCCGTCGTTAATCCAGTTAGGAGCAATCCGGCAGGCCCTGACGTGACGCCGCCGGATTGTAAAGAGAGGATATAGGGGCGTCCGCGCGGATACCGAGTCCGCGCTGATTGCAGCGGGTAATGACGAACGGGGGCCAAGGGTGAGCAGCAGCCTGGAAGTAAGTAAAAATTTAAAATTTAGTTACCGCTCGCGTGCGCCCGACGGTTTGCGAACGCCGCGGATGTGGGACAGGATGAGTCAGCCCGCGTGTTGAACGTCCGATATCGTGGAACAGCGTTTCTCAAACTTTTCTACCTTGGACCGATGCTGTATATTGAGAATCCTAAGCGAAACGCATGATATACATTAACACACGAATGAATTAAGAAGAGTTATTTATTAAATCATTAAATATTGAATATAAGAAGCTTGAAATAATTAATAATTTTGTCAAATTATTATCCTATTATTTTCACAATAATGAAATTCAAGTATGATTTTAGTGAAGTTCCTTTTGTCAAATCAAATATAACAATTTCTTGTTTCTCTGTATAGTTGCATTTGCCTTTGGTTCGTAATTTGGTTACTCGATTCTATTTCGATTCGTTGCCATTGTCTCTATCTAATTGGCTGATTGTGAGATTACAACCAAGGGAACAACTCAATTTTACTGCATGTACACCGTAATTATATTACAGCTGTAAAACACAGTCTTCCTTCTATATTCTTTGACCTGACGTGCAACGTATGTAGATTTCTTCAGTATAAACTCGTGAAATGTTGAAAATGATTTTTATATAATTCAATCTGTCCATATGTGAGTGTCAAGAGTTTGTTATCTCGAAAGGAAACAATTTGTCCAATTAGGAGGATAGAGAGATGAGGCCAGAAGTTTACAGAAAACCACGAGCAGGCGGTACGATTTTGAGAAACGCTGGCAAAGCGCGGGAATACTATAGAACCGCATCGCAAGGGTGTAAGCTTTAATAAGGGCTGCCGAATTTCACACTGACTTGGCTCGCCACGGATCCGGAGAAAGGGAGGCTGAGTCCGACCAGGGCGAGGGGCGCGGAAAGGGGAGGGAGAATCGGGGGAGAGGACAACGAAACGGGAAAGGGAGCAAAGGGAGGCGTGCGGCTGATCGAGAATAAAGTCTCGCGTTCTAAGCACGGGTCTGAACGCTCTTCTCCAACGCACCGTATACTTTAGCCGGCCCGTTCGATCAACAGCCAGATTATTAGAGTATTAGAACTTGTCTCATAACTCACGGGCCTAATGGCCTTTGACCCGGCCCGATACCCACGCCATTCCGTATTGCCTTTGACGCGATTCAGGATATATGTTCGTTTTCCGGACTGCATCGTTATTTTCTTTCTTCTCTTTTTATCTGGTAACAAAGTTTTATGCTTAAGATAGAAAACGTTTTCTACGGTATTATATAACTTGTAGGTTGTCCTTAATTTGGTTTCTGGTTTTTTTCCTGCGATTGCAGTTGCATGCACTAGTTACGGTAGATTCATGATAAAATTTTTTCCATATCTAAATTACTTGCAAACGTTAGGGAAATGCGCGCCCCGAGTCTCGAGTGCCTCGGGAAATTCCATCGGTGAACACCGAACCACGGTAAAAATCTGTGAAGCCAGGATCTCGACCGGGTTCCGCGTGCCGAGACGAGAGAAGCGAACAGCTGCGACAGCGGTTCTGCACTCGCAACGGGATTGTTTTAATGCCATTTAAACTAATCGAATTAGAGAATGAATCAATGTGACGATACGAAACGATAAAAGAGGGAACGGTCCGGGTGCGGGAGGGATCGTGGGGGCGGACGAGAACGAGGACGGAAGGTTCGATACGGGGGGGGGGGGTGGCTGGATGGATACGCAAAGGGGGCGCATGGATGTGCAACAACAATCCCCGTCCTGCAAACTCCGCAGCTGCCAGGCACAGCGCCCGCTCGACCGGAAGTAACACGACTACTGCCTACCACGCGTCTCCGTCTCTCCGATCCGATGTTTCTCTCTTTGTTTTCCTCCCGTTCCTCCCCTCATCTATCACCCGTCCCGTCCTCCCGTCTCTGTTTAACCGTGTCTTGTTCCATCGCGCGTACGTTCTTCGTTTCTTCCATCTCGACCCCTTAGTCGCGATTCGCACACCCTTACTGTCATTTACATGCGTGCACGTGATACAACCGCGAGTTCGTTCGGGCTCGTTTCCCAAACACTCAGGCCCAGGCCCCCTTGGTTTCGTCTTCTAGCGTGCAGAAAAGAGGCGCGAGATCGTGTCTTCTATAGGTTTGGTACAAACGATCTCGCGGTAAAACATAATGGAACTGGACATGTATACTTAGCATATTACTAATAGGGATAAAGGTGCTGCCAGTAGAAATAGAAATAGACGTGTGCAAAATATGTATTTTCATCCTATACATATAATGATTATACTAAACGTAAGTATTGAAATAGATTGACGAATTTACTTTACTGTATGTATAAAGAAAAAGCGTTTGTTTGTATGCTAGCAAAAATCTCAAGCACTGAAGTGATGGTCAATAACTAGAGTATTTACAATGAAAAGGCAGTAGCTTTCTTGAGTATCATAAGATAATTTGCAAAGCAATGAACATTATTATGAATAATTATGAAGTCGAAGAAGAGTAACAATAGAGAAAATTAAAAATCATTTTTTTTGTATTTAGACAATGACGTCACTGAGCAAAAGGCAATTTTAAGGCAGGGAATTGTAAGGCAGTTGTCACTCGTTTGGCGCGCGGATTTGCGCAATCATTTGGAAACGTCCGGCCGTTGTAATTTGACACGCGTGCCAATGTCAGATGTTTTAAAATTACGACTTCTCCCGCGCCTCGTCTGGTATCGGCTAATCCAAAAAACGTTCTTGCGTCGAATCGAATTTTTTCTAGCTGAGCGGAGTCGCACGTGCCAGTATCGCGTGCTGACTACGTGTACCGTTTAAAATGTAAACCCGATTTAACCGTGAAAGTGATCGAGAAACAGAGTTGGAGCAGGTTCGACGAATTATGTTCCAGCGTACCTAACAAAGAATTCTTCGAACATACGAAGCGAATTTGGAAGCGTGTTCTGAATTGAACGAGACGAGCTGTATATGTATATGTATAATAAACATAATCTATACTATAAAATTATACAAATAAAATAAAATTAAAACAAAAGTATAAAATGTGTTTCTCTAAATTCTAAACGAAGGGAAATTGTTAGAAAGTCCTCGAGCTCCAGCCGCTATTTCTACACACGAGAGTAATAAAATCTTCCCCACCAGCAGCCAGACTCTCTGTATTACACACACTGATATCATACGATGTATAATGAAGCTCCTTTTTTGATTTTAAAACGATATTTGGTCGAAAATCCCAACCAAATAACGATTTACCATTACTGTTTGTTTCTCACATACGAAGCGAGTATTACACAATCGGTATTCATGCTCTCATTGCAAAATACGCCTATTAAACCTATCGGTGGCAGCATTTTGTCAGAGGATACAACGACGAAAAGCGAATAATAAAAAGGGGCGATTAATACTCCCGTTTGGTGTGCACGCAAAATTACCGCGTTCTCTCTTTTTAATAGCGTATAAAAATCAAAAACGCGATCGACACTCGGTTGACGCGCTCTCGAGTGTTGAAAATGGCCGCACTCGCGGCGCGGAATAATAATAATTACGATCAAGTTGTAATGTCTCTACACGCACTTAAACATCGAATTAACCCAGGCCGAGCCGCCCTGGGCTACGTTCACAGTAATATCCCTATTACACGTCTTTCCTCTGTCCTCCCCCTACGGGCCATGGCTGTGTTCCTCTTCTACACCTCGCCAGTTTACGCGCGCGCCCCGTTCTCTCATTAACGTGTGCGTGCCGTTGCACTGCACCACGCTCTCGCCCTCGTACAAACCGATCAAAAAGTAAGCAACGCGGACGTCCTTTCGACGAACGGACCGGTGTAATTAAATTCCTTTGGGCGATTATTTAACCGATCGCCGCGCCGTTCCACGGTGAATTTGCATTTTCAATAAACGGGAAACGGTCCGCGTGTTCCCGTCCACGGTATGGGAAAATCTCCTGGGGTGTTCAGTATCGAATTAATAAATCCTGGTCGTTCCCGAATGGTTTGAGGGCATTTAAGAATAAGATAAGTCTTGATTGTACAAATCAGTATGTAATATAATCATTTATTGTGGTTCAAATTTCCGAAATACAAATGAAGTAATGTGAGTCAATTGTAAACTAGACGATAGTGAACTTAAATAAAAATCAAATTCTCTTTATTTATTGATTATTACAAATAACTAAGAAAGGAATATGTTAATGATTTTATGGTTACACACTATTTTCCACACTATTTCGCTAACACGCTTTTTTAATTATATTAAACAGACAGTAAGATTTGATAGTTCCAAGCTGTGGAAGTAGTATAAACTATCATATATCAGACACTTACGCGTATATCATAATCTGGAAGCACCCATAATGTAATACAATAGAAGTGCACGTGACGCAATTCTTCCTACATAAATCGTAACCTTTGGCTGCGATTAATCAAACGTTGCGCAATTTCGAGTTAAAGATAGCGAGGTGAGCGTGCATCAAGCCGTCCGTCAGTCGTCGGCGTCCTGGAGTTCGCGCACCGAGCGTCGCGCTGATCCAACCCTCCGAAAAAGCAGCCGGCGAGAGGCCGGCGGCAGCAACCCTCCTATCGGCGTCGCTCCGCCCCGTACCACCACCCTGGCAACCACCCCAATAGCGCCGCGGCGCGGTACAGTCGCCTATAGGGTTGCACCGTGAGCGCCGCTGCACCCTTTTACGCTCGCGACCCTTCGCTGCGCTGCTCCGCCGGTCCATGCCCATCCATCCGCATCCCTACCCGGGATCTGCATTCTCCCCGCGTCATCCATCTCGTCCGCGATACTCGCCAGCTGCGGAATATCGCGTGGCTGTTAACTTCTCGCGGATATTTCTCTCCTTTCGAGGTTACCCTCCCCCTGCTCGTCATCGAACCACCCCTTTCGCGCCGGTTTCTCTCTTAAAATATATAACACGTTCTCTTACCTTCCCTCCTCGTTGCATCCCCGACGATCCTCCTCGCTCTCTCGCCTCGGTGTTTCTCACCCCCTGCCGCATGCACGGTGGTCTCTATTAGGAACTTCCATTTTTCTGCCACAATGACGTTACTCGGTTCTTCGCTGCCTCTTTCTCGCAGTGCGAACATGGCCGGGGAGGGAAACGGAGAATCCGAGGACGGCGATGGGCGAGATTCTTCTTGCGAATGGCCTTTCGTCATTAGGGAATACGAGGAGGGACCCGGCTGTCGCGAGGTCGCGCTTATCGTGATTAAAAGTCTCGCTGCTGCTAAGGAGGATCTTTAATCAGCGACCACCTCTTCCTTTGAAACCAGACGGAAGGTTTTGTCGTTGCGTTTAAGGAGTCGGGTTTTAATAGGGCCCGGATGGGTTGATGCGTTTTCTGCGAGTTATTATCATTATTGCTGTGTCTCATCTTTATTTCACGTCGTAATCTAATCGTTATGAAAAGGAAGAAAGTGTACACTGAATGTTTATGGACCATAGGATATTGCTCGGGTTAATGATGATTCAAATGGATATTCAAATAGATTGTAAAGAAAACAAACGCAATTTATTTAAATGAGGAATTTCTTTATTATGTTGTTTGGAATTGACAACTTTTGTATAGGTAGCAGCAGAGAAATAAGGCACTCAATCGATTCAGTGTTGATCGTCTTGTTTTTACTCGTTGTATACACATTGTAACGCAGATATTGAATACATTGGGGAATATAAATGCGGTTTTTGTAGGGCAAACACTCGAATGGAAAACGTTGGCGATTCGTTAACACGAATATTGCTGAATTAGGTTCCCAACCTGACTGAGTTCTCCCGGTTTATTTGTATTCAGATATTTTACCATTTCACAGATATTTTCATACCTACATTTAAAACATTTTATAAATGAACACAACTGCACTTATATCGAAAGAATCCTAGTATTTTATTGAATACTAATACTATAAAGCAAAACGCAGAATACTAGATTCTTTTTATTTATGTATAATGTTGTTATTTACACATATTATTCCCAAAAATATCGGTGGAAAAGCGAAGTCCCGGGAACAAGAATTCCGGAACTAAGTGGCGAGGTAATCTGAAAAGTGGCCCGGTCGCATAACCTCGGTATCCAAGGATATTATTCATCAAAGTAAACCGTACAAAAGCGAAGCCCCGGGAACAAGAATTCCGAAAATAAGTGGCAAGGTAATCCTAAAAGTAGCCTGGGCACACCGGGCTTACGTCTCTATTCGCGTCGAAGTTGGCTCTCGCCTTGAAAGATACCTCTAGCCCGGAACGGTCCAGAAGCATCATCCTCTGCCCCATTCCCTCGTGTCCCCGGCATCCCCCGGGATACGCGGCGTGCTCCCGGTCGTGATTCACGGCTGAAGAGGACACATCGACTTTAAACCTCAAGCAGACGGGCAACCTCCAGACCCTGGCGCAGAGTCTCCTTTCATTAGTTGGAGTAGGAAACCAGCCAGTCAGCCAACCAACCAACCTACCTACCTACCAACTAACCATCCATCCAACCACCGCAACGACCTACCCACCGCACCACCACTGCCACACACCGCTGCCATCATCACCGACGTAGCCCAGGCTTCCATGATCCACTCTCGTTTCTGGCGCCCGGCTCCTGATCTTGCGTGCGGTTGACTCGTTTTCAATGAATACAATGCCGGGGCAGATCATATTGAATATGAAAACGGGAAATCAACGAGTGCTTCCCCTTTCCTCCTTTGCCGATCCCGCTGTCTCTCTTTTTCCTTCTATCTCGCCGGTATCCCTTTCTCCCTTCTTCGTTCCGCCGACGAGATTTCCATCGCGGACCGTGGACCCCGAGGCGGGATTTCCACGGTAGCTCCGCTGCTTTGTCGAATCGAGTCAAAGGGATAGAGAACGCGGCGGAACGGGGGAATGAACAAAAAAATGATATCGTGTCCGAGTATCGGACTTCATGAAAAACCTCCGACAGCGATACCCAGCAACGGACGCGGCTTAACCGCTGCATGGCGGATTAGTGACAGAGTCGTGCTGCTTTCCTGGTTAACCCGAATCGCCGACATTGCGCGCGCTTTCTGCTCGATCTATGCTACACGCGACGCGAACAGGGTGTATAGGGTTGTTCACTCGATATTACCACTTTGATTCTATTATGCAAAAGATATTAAATATAACGTTGAATGGGAGAGAGGCTTTCGAGAGAGGCTTTCAAGAGAGGCACATTCTGGTATGTTTGCTATTTTGTATGTAGAAGAGATATGAAAGGCAGAAATGGGTTTTCTTATACTGACCGGTGAAAGTTTATATTCTGTACTTTATATGTATTCTTGATTTTATTTTGACTTTATATGTATTCTTGATTATTCTTGATCTTATTTTGACTTCTAGAATCACCCTTTACAATTTTTCGTACCAGTAGTCGTACACTCTCAATAGTCACATGAAATAATAATCCTCTGATTTGGTTCAAAAGATACTTTGCATCAATATCGTAGTTTTTCTAATCACATTCCTTATTGATTCTTCCTCTATGTTAATTAAAAAGTAGTACGATATGTACGGTTCGGATATTGAGGGGCAGATGATACGTGCTCGAACGAGTTCGAACTTCGGTTAATGTAATACTCATGCAAACGCGTTAAGTATTGTATTTCTGTGACGCAGATATCTTTCAACCTTCCGTCTATCCTCCCACATCTTGGATTTCTTGAACCGTCTCATGGATGTCGCTCGTACCTCGATACTCAAGTCATGAAACATTTGTAGGGTTTGTAAAAAATAGTTGGTAACATTATAGGAAACGAGGCGTAATGAAAACGAGCATCACTTAATTATTAATTTTTATAGAAACATTTCACAATCTTGCACACTAGTATCTACACAAACTGCAAATTACTGTAAGAAATATGCAGGATATACCTAGGGAAAGTGAAAATATACAAAATATCTAACGCAGAGCAACATACGTAATAAACATAATCTTTACTATAAAATTCTACAAACATTCAAAACAAAAATATAAAATGTGTTTCTCTAAATTCTAGAGGAAGCGAAATTGTCACAAAGTCCTCGAGCTCCAATCGCGATTTTTACACACAAGAGTATTGCACGCAATCATTGCGAAGGGTCGAGTTCGAAATTGAGCGAGCAGAGAGATCGAATAAGCGAACTGTTAACGGTTTCGTCGGATTGTGTTTTCTTTGACATCGCGTCAGCTCCCTCGCAATATATTTGTTTCCATGGTCTCCGCAGTGACGAACACACTTCGTTAGGCGATCCACTCTCCGTTGTTTCCAAGCGCGGGCAAACTATGCACTTTACCCTCTAAACAACCAGTACCTTTAACCCACTTACGACCCTAACGTGCCACGTAGACACGTATTCACGGCCAAAGTCGACGAACGAGGTTTTATTCGTGTCACGAGCTAACTGCTAACGCCGTCGTTCCTTTTATGAGCCTATACGTATAATTGTAGTTTTATAGACCCGAGTTCAACGAACACTTGTTATTCAGTTTTAACTGTTACCCTTACTTCGCCTTACAAAAGTCAGTAAACGTTATTTAGTTGTAATTAAAATTATAACTAAAATAACTTTCGGAGCAATGTTTGATAGTATCAAAAGCGAATTTCTTTCAATTCATATTTTGTGTAATAATGATAATCAATATATTAATATTGATCTCAGAAAACCGAACTACGATACCGCGAATAATCTACATATTTGACACGGATTAAAATCTAGTAACCTCGTTTACGAATAAAGTCGTCGAGACTTAATACAGAAATTTCCAAATCCAGCAGACTGTTTAGAGGAAAGCAGGCATGCGAAAGGGCCGAGCGAAGAGAAGGAGGGAAGATACGTAGCCGAGGAAACGTAAGATCGTCGGAGCAGAAGGGAGGTCGGTATAATTAGCTTTTGCAGATTTTTCGACGACGTTCCGGGGAATGGTACGGTGCGAGTGGTGGGCTGGTTTCACGAGTAGAGATGCTCGATTCTTCGGATGCTCTCGCGTATGGGCAAAAGGCTGGTGCCGGATGGGTTCTGTTGCTCCTCTCCTCGGTAGCGTTGTCGCTACCGCAAGAGTATTGCACGCAATCATTGCGAAGGGTCGAGTTCGAAATTGAGCGAGCAGAGAGATCGAATAAGCGAACTGTTAACGGTTTCGTCGGATTGTGTTTTCTTTGACATCGCGTCAGCTCCCTCGCAATATATTTGTTTCCATGGTCTCCGCAGTGACGAACACACTTCGTTAGGCGATCCACTCTCCGTTGTTTCCAAGCGCGGGCAAACTATGCACTTTACCCTCTAAACAACCAGTACCTTTAACCCACTTACGACCCTAACGTGCCACGTAGACACGTATTCACGGCCAAAGTCGACGAACGAGGTTTTATTCGTGTCACGAGCTAACTGCTAACGCCGTCGTTCCTTTTATGAGCCTATACGTATAATTGTAGTTTTATAGACCCGAGTTCAACGAACACTTGTTATTCAGTTTTAACTGTTACCCTTACTTCGCCTTACAAAAGTCAGTAAACGTTATTTAGTTGTAATTAAAATTATAACTAAAATAACTTTCGGAGCAATGTTTGATAGTATCAAAAGCGAATTTCTTTCAATTCATATTTTGTGTAATAATGATAATCAATATATTAATATTGATCTCAGAAAACCGAACTACGATACCGCGAATAATCTACATATTTGACACGGATTAAAATCTAGTAACCTCGTTTACGAATAAAGTCGTCGAGACTTAATACAGAAATTTCCAAATCCAGCAGACTGTTTAGAGGAAAGCAGGCATGCGAAAGGGCCGAGCGAAGAGAAGGAGGGAAGATACGTAGCCGAGGAAACGTAAGATCGTCGGAGCAGAAGGGAGGTCGGTATAATTAGCTTTTGCAGATTTTTCGACGACGTTCCGGGGAATGGTACGGTGCGAGTGGTGGGCTGGTTTCACGAGTAGAGATGCTCGATTCTTCGGATGCTCTCGCGTATGGGCAAAAGGCTGGTGCCGGATGGGTTCTGTTGCTCCTCTCCTCGGTAGCGTTGTCGCTACCGCTGCCGATGCGGCGCGGCGTAGAACCCTGGTTCCGTCCGGCTCTTCAGGCTCCTCCGCGAGAGGAGGATCCGACGTCGACAGTCGGCGCACAAAGCTTATTATGCCGGCTTGGCTCTCTTCAGGGCCCCAGAAGAGGATGGGCTTGTGCTCGCTCTGCCATGGCACAAGTTAAGTTGATAGCACTCGACGAACATCCTTCCTGTCTACATCCTCGATTCGGCTACGAACCTTCTACCCATGCTACCTCCTCCTTTACTCGCGTCTCTTCTTCCATGCGCCACTACTCTTGTTCGCTCTTTACACGAGCGAGGTTGCTCTCTCGCCGCGCCGTCTGTCTATTCACTCTCTATACGTATTTACTCTGTTCGGTGCCTCGATGCGCCTCTTCCCTTTTGCCGTCGGCGGAGCATCTTCGTTTCTGCCCCCTCTTTCACCCTCCTATCGCGATTCCACGCTTTTCGAGGCGAGTCTCCTCGTTGGATGTCGGACGTCGAGCCTTCCAACGGGGCTAGCCACACTTTTCCTATCGAAAGATGCAGACAGATTGCGGTACTTCAAGATTTCAAATCAATTTTTTACAAGCTTCGTTTAGGATCACAAAGACAGGATGAGTATAATAAGCGTCTATATAATAGTAACGTTCAGTGATTGTAGATATTATGAGAATTAAAAAACGTCCGTTCCAATTTGTTACGCAGCGAACGTTTCAATCCCAGCTGAATCCCATTTTTTCAAATGATAGGCGTTACATCGAGTCGTGGGTGACATTATTCGCGTTTGTGAGCGTCAGTCGACAAATGGGAAGTCAACAGACTTTCGACCATTATTTACAAGCATTATCGCCGGCGGACGCGCGTAAACAGGGATATATTTGACCCCGCGCGTGTTTGCTGCGCGGCGAAAATCGTCCGGTGACAAATCACCGAGGATGGTAAAACGCGAAAAACCTCAACCAAATTTACCCGCTCTTTTAACGGGTAAATACTTTTACCACCGACTGGATTCAACGCACTTTGCCCAGCCATCGGCCCCATTGATCGGACTTCTGCCCGATAAACGATACTAAATGCCAGAATGCGTTAATAAGTTCTGTACTATTTTTTTATCCGCATTGTTCGCAACAATTGAATGAATCTTAATGGCGATCAGAAATTTAATATTGAATCACGTTCAAACAGTTCCGACTTCATTTGTGAAGTGTATCATTGTAGTATGTCGTACATATAAATGTAAAAGTTGAGTAAGAGTTTGAATAACGACATTCAGACTTGTAGACGAAGAACTAAAAGAACGTGAAACCGAAACGATCATCTCATGGTCACAAACAAATAGATAAGTGAAAGAACACTATTAAATACTCTATTGCTACACTCACAGAAATTAATGGTGAAACATGTAACAGATATTTACACTTTATATCCATGAAGACTTTGAACTTATATGGACCGTATAAAAACACACGAACGGACGTTTGTTACGCCACCTAGCGTAAAAATTTTTCATTAAGATAGTTGAAGTCGTAAGAAAATTTGAAGAGGAACCGGCCGAAATTTGGGTAACAACGATTCTAGACGCGGGATGGTGTACCGGAGAGCTCTGTGGCTCGACTGATCGCCTTCTACCTCGAAAAGCCTTATATAGGCTTCCCCGAATTTTGTGGTCCACTTAACTAGAAAACCTGGTGCTTATCCGACTCCGGAGCCGCTGCAAAATTACACGCTTCGGCTTATCAAGCCGTGAAACTGGTATTAAGCGTCAGACGAACGAACGCGCGGGCGCTCCTGCACGCGCGCGAGGAGCCTTCGCCGGAGCCGGAGAGCTGAACCCGGAATGCACCAGTAAGCTCGTTTCCTAGGGTACCCGCTATAACTATATACACGGATATCGTTCACCTGACCGATCACCCTGACTTTTCGATCGGAACGTCCGCGTCCGTGCCGAATCGACCACCCACCCCATCCCCTTCGCCCCCCCCCTTCCCACCTCGTGGACAAACGGCCACTTTCCCCCCGACCACACTCCTCTCTCTACTTTGTTCCCTCCTTTTGTTTCCCCCTTGTTGTTTTAATTTAGACGGGGACGAAGATCGGTCCTGCACTACATGAACGTTGTTCATATTGTTGTTTGATATACATTGTGAAAAATCTGTCATTTATGCGTGAGTGTTTCAGACATCAGGTAAATAAAAATTGAAACTATAAGAATTGCATTTAAAAAAGAATTGGGAGGACAGCTTGGGAACAGGTTTTAATATATACGTATTATTCATCGTTTAATTCTAGCAATAAGTATCACGTTCCTCAAAGCCAAGGTTCCTCCGAGTGACGATTAATTCTGCGTCGTCGGATTAACAGCAACTAACACGATCCGCGTCGAAACGTTTCGAGAGGCGTGAGTTATATCTCGTCGGAGCGACGACTCCGCGTCTCTTGAAAACGATGGTGAACACCCTCGCGGCGCGGGCGTATTCTACACGTGTATCTAGTGACGCGTCGCCGCGAGATACACCGTTGACGCGGTGTCACAGTAATTAATTTCCCTCAAATTGCTTGAGAAACAGCGAAGGAACTTTGCTCGTCGCGCCGCACGCGCCGCCTGCGAGTTCAAATTACAATTCGAGAATGCCGGTTAAATGATGGGGCTTAATTGAATTGCAGCTGGCTGGGAACTAATTTGCATCCGCCTTCTTGATGCCACGAGGAATCCTGGAATCGAAACTCGGAACCTTGCGTAAATACGTGCCCCTGCGAATAAACGATTCGATAGCCGGTATCGAGAGAATGTGAGTCGGTATCTGAAAGTAAAGGAGTGCGAGAGGATAAGGGAGGAGGAAAATAAGGCGGATGAGAAAACTGAGAAACAGGAACAGATGCCAGGGTTCTTCATGTCTGGCTTCACCCCCGTCGAGTCAACCTCGACAATACCCGCGGGCCGACAGACTTCGCCTCTATCGAAAGATCCTCCCTTCAACGGCTAATCTTCTTTTAGCTGACACTCGATTGAATTCTGAGGCGATACGCGAGGAAGCTGAGAATGTAAACTCGTTGCCTTTTCATACGTAAAACGTACGTACCTCAGCGTAACTTACTTTCTTCACAACAAAATAAATGTATATTGAAGACTTTTTTTTATTAAATTACCATAAATATGAATCATAGATACGAAACTACTTATAATACGAAAACATATAAAAAGAAACAATAAAACAAATATACTCATTATCAAGTGTCCAGCAGTAGATGTACTCAGCAGACTCACGTTTTAATTTCTAAAGAAAACTCAAATTCCTTTTGCCGAAACGTCGCCTCGTCTTAAACTTCTCAATAAGCAGCGCGTCAACGACACCCGGGATCAACCATAGGATTCCATTACGAAGTTTGCGCGTTAAAAAGGAGGGCGCGGATTCGTTTTGGTCGGGGTAAGTAAATTGTTTTCGTGGAAACTCGCAGCCGTCGTTTCGCATGTTCCCGAGTCAGTCACGGAAAGTCGCGCGCGCGTTTCCATCGACGTTCAACGCACATTTGCTATCGCGCGTAGGTATCGTGCATCATTGCACGGGACAGAGATGCAGCGTCATGCGCCACAAAGAAATATGTCATCATCCACGCGTGAAACTGTCGGCCTGTCGTTAATTCGCTGACGACAGCTCGAGGGGATATTTGAAAAACACATTTATTGATCAAATTAGTGATTATCGTAGATGTGATTGAATTGGAGAGTTATAATTGGCATATGCGTATAAAAATTGCAAAACTAATAAGAAATCGTACGTGGATTACAAAAATTGTATTTTACAATTCGACTTGCTTTACACAATAGAGACCGTCCTCTGTGTCACATTCGGGGTTCATTCACAATTTACTTATAGATATAAAAAGTCCGTTCAATCTCCAGAATCAATTTCCTCGTCCAGCTAACAGCTAAAGCGTTAAAAGCAGATTAAAGATCGGGGCATTACAGCATGGTAGCCATGGCCCATCGAACGATCGTGGAGAAAAGAAAGAAAGAACGAGGCGACGTGAGAACCGGCCGTGAGTTATTGACGGCATCGATTTCAGCTCGACGGAACGGCGCACGTGACCAGAAGTGGCCAGAAGGAACCCCTTCGTCCACCGGGTCTCGTTTCCGCCACGGGTTTTCGTGCCTATCGTCGTGCTTCGACGATTGCCCGCCGCGCTATTCGCCGAGTCAATCGCTTGGCGCACAATGGAACCGGCTTAAACGGCAGTAATTATATTTGCGGCCGAGTGTCGGTCGAAACGCAATTTAGGGCTCCTATCGAAGCGCCAAATCGTTCGACGATGGCGCGTGGGACGAAGTTTTAGTAAAGTTCGGGCAGTTCGAGTTTCACGCATTGGAGTGGCGTTCTGTATTTACTGACAGAAAATTTTCAAACGAATATTAAAACCTGCTTTTAATAACGAGCCAGCCACATTTCATTATTTGTTACCTAAATATTTGTGGTCGAAACATGAAGTTTTTTTACTACACAGAATTAGTTGCACACAAAACTTGTAAATACATTCTCTATTCTTCTATTTCATACGTTCGTTAAAAATAATGTACGTAGTTTCAAACAATAAAAAACCATCTACTCGACTAGTCCCTAAAAGAGCGTCGGCAAATCTCAGTTACAGTTCGTATACGCGTGAAACGCGTCAAGTCGTGTGTCCTCCGCCGAGCATCGAGGCAGTTTCCGGTGAGTTTCGCCTTAAAGGTGAGCCGGGTACATTTCACGTTAGATACCAGTTATAAGGTACTACTCATGGTTGTGTATTTGGTACACAACCGGGTACGCAAGTTGTACGCACATATTGTGAACGCGCGGGGCAATTGCATAGGCGGCGTAGGAGGGTGCGTGGCGGTGCACCCCCGCCTCGTTACTAATGGCAATACAAATCTCGAGAGTCATCGAGCGCTCTTCAATCTGAATGCCTTCTGCTCGTGACGTCACGCGCGCGCGAACCCGCGGTCTCTTTCCCTCTTACTCCGCTTCACCTCGCTCCCTTCGCCGCCCCCGCCCTGTCGATGCTGTGCTCGCTATCGTCGTTCTTTCTCGCCAGAAGTTTGTTGTGTTTTTATTCCCGTTGAATGAGTCAATCGCTTCGGCTTTGCATCCGCGAGCGCAAGTACTTATTGAGCGTGCGGCGCGGCCTGGGGCCCCAATGGGAACACTCGAGGCTCGTGGAAGGAAATGGGAGTCGTGGTGAGCGCGAGGGGTGGGGCCTTCACTTAACTTTCCTGATTACATCTCGTGCCCACATGTGGTGGCACTTTTGAAGTCTCTTGCGTCGCGTGCGCCGTTCCAAATTGTTTAATTGCGTCGCATTACCTTTATCCCTTTCTTCCTTTCTTTCGTACGTTCCTCTTTTCTTCTACCGAGCACGCACGGGCTGCCTCACAAAACCTGTGGGTCTCGTTCGATTTGGTTTTTCCGAGAAGGAAGGGGAATCGAGGCAAAAAGTTCTGACGATCCGACGTGCTGCTCTAATAGAGTAGGTCAGGACCATTTTTGTACCACTTCCCTGTGCATTGGTTTGTAAATAGAGATGAATACGCGATGCGATTGGTAAAAAGAAAACGAAAATAATTGGCGCATTTCGTGATTTCATATTCAGACAGACAATACAATTAGATTAAGTCTACTCCTTTCATAATCTTTATCCAAATACAAATCATGTTTATCTGATATTTTATATCTATTGTACAAATATATTGGAATGTGAAATATTAAACTAGAGAGTCAATAAAGCCACCTCAAGTAAGAATAAAAAATTGCGAACAGTTAATTGCTTGGACGACCAGGATCGATTCGCGGGAATAAAGAGACCACTAGAAGTTCCCGATACGTAAGGGATCGGGCTCGGGGCCACTCTGTTACCCGTGAATCGAATGATAATGAGATTGTTTGACGGGGCAACGGCGGCGCAGCGTCGGTCGGTGGGCTGGTTGGTCATCGCTCCGGGCGATCCTCCGCCGACGATCGGCCGACCGATCAACCGCCGACCGCGTGTACGTGCACGTGCGCTCGCAGGTATCCAGCCGCACGAGCACCTTGCAGGTATTCAACGGGCGCACACGCGCGCCTCCTCGAAACTATGGTATCCAGCATGGTCCATAATGCGAACCAGCAGTGCAGCAGGGCGTCAGTAACGAGATGCAGGAAGTGCGGGTGAGCTCCTCTGAGCGGGTGAAGCGGCGGTGGCACCGGGGTAGAGGTGTACATGGCAGTCGAAGGAGAATGGAGAGGATGGTAGCGAGAAATAGAGAGAATTAGGCATGGGCCGGAGAACCGAAAGGCGTGTTGAGGAAGACGGATGGATAGACAGATGGATAGATGGATGGGCAGATAGAGGCAGCCCGGTTGGTGGAACGGAGCGAGAAACAGAGAAACGTCGATGGGAAAGGGATGGAAGAAGGGACGAAGGAGGGAGAGAGGCGAGTGAGGTGGAGAGGAATGCAGGTTGCAAGCAGACCTGCTACGGTACATACCCTCTTGCCCGAGGGCGAGGGCGAGGCCGAGGGTCGAGGGCACTGATATCCGCCCGAATGACTGCCACGTAATCACCGGCTAATTATCCGATAGATACCCGGGAGCTCTCCCGATGCCCGGCGTCAGCCGCAACCGTGCTCCCGTGTAGCCGGTAGCTACGGATCGAGAGACGGAGCCCGGGTTGGCCAAAGGGAGGAACGGGAGCAAAGCGGAGAGGAATACTGCCAATATGGCGAATATCGGCGGATTCCATGGAACGAGCAGCTCTCTGATTGTCCGTCTCTCTCGGCGTTATGCCATCTCTCTATGCTCGGTATTCCTTCTATCGTTCAATGGCATCCCTCGTATCAGTCCCAACGACGAATGTCAATATCGTGGCTGGTATGTAACGACGTACGATATGGTCACGTACGGATGCATGCTTTTAACCCCGTTAATGTATCATCTTTCAAGCACTTACTCGAACGTATCAGATTTGCGAAACCACGCATCTAGTTGCAAGTATTTATGCAAAGTCATGTTCTTCATGTTCTGCATTTTATTGTGCAGTCCATTAATACAGATAAATATCTGACTATTAAATGTCAATTACGCGTTCATCAATGACCACAAAATCGTATGCAACTGTATCCACGGGCATGAGCTAATTGAAGTTCTCGTGTATTGGAATAAACAGGATGCCGCATATGGTATTCAGCGATGAATTTGGCATTACGTACTGCTATTCATGATGCAACGACATCAGAGCAATTAATGACCTTGCTAGTGGTAATGAGGCATGTACAGTAACTTAATTAGTAGTGAAACAAAACTCCTTTATTCGCAATTATTCGCAAATCCGTTCGATATATGTATTGGCATCTCGAACGTTTTACGTTCCATTTTATGTAAGACGTAATACGTGTTTGTACAATCCCTTTGTACAAAAACCGTTCAATTAAGCTGCAATCCCAAATCCATCTTCCCCGTAGCCGTCCAAACACCGACTTCCCAGATTCTATTACTCTGCAACATCATCAAACGGTAGTTTCCCAACGGCCTCACTTATGGAAATCAGGCATCCCGCCGCGTTCGTGAAACCAACACGTCCACCCGAACCACGTTTCATCCTATTCAGTCGGCGCGTCTCTCGCCGGCCTCGTTTCGGAACGGTTAAAAGTCAGCGGCAGTCCGACGCGCGCTGCACCTATCGCTAAGAATAAGAGGGAAAGAGAGACGACGAACGAGGGTCCGTAGAATAATTAGTTAACGGTATACGACAACGGGAACGCATCGGCCCGTGCACCGTCCTATATCGAAGATAACCATCTAGATCCCGCTCCGACTAAGCCTGAGTGACGTTTCTGTGCGGGCCTGTCCCTGTCCCCGTCGTCGAGTGTCTCTCTTCCCAAAAACTGATCCCGTGCATCGGCTGCATCCTGCGGGGGTATTTTCTCGTCGAACGCGCGCCCGACGCGTCCACCCTCCTTCTTCCGAGGAGCCGGTTTCCCCTCGACGTCGAGGAAAAACACAATTCGCTCGTTTTTCAGGGCCACGTGGCCCAGGGCCGCGACAATGCCGATTCATCGCGGCGACACGTAACAGATCTGGCCACGCACCGTTTGCCCCCGGACCCCTACCCCCCGGAGTTTGTACAAGCATTTGTCACGCTCCGACGGATTGGCCCCCGGGGGCCGCACTGCGAGAAGGATACAAGGGAAGAGGCGCGTATCGCTCCCTGTACGCGCACTTTGTTCCGCAAAGGTGAAATTTAATAGCTGTTTAATCGATGGTTCACGATCAACTATCCGGTGAAATGTTTGTCGATTGTAATTTGTCTCTGAATCAATTAACGAGGAACCTGTCGTTCACCTTCATTAGTATCGTCTGTAAATGAAATTGCGTCAAGAAAGGTCAACCAAAATGATCTTAAGAAACATAATGCACATCTTGCTTTTCTTTAGAAGTAAAAAGTCTTTTTGTTATTTCTTCTTGATCTTGGATAAAGACGATTCGATTCTCAAAGACGAAACATAATGGATATTTAAGTATCGTTGCCTGCGGCCTGATACACAATCCTGGACTAACATTGTCGCAACGATCACGCGGCAAACTCCTCCGGCAATTTAATAGCGAGATAAACAATCCTTTCTATAGGGATACTTTGCCCCGGTCGCAGGAAAACAGGGCACGTATCATTGTACGATGCTCCAGGCATATAAAGACAACTTAATGGGGCCATCTCCACAGTGGTCGACAACCTTTCGTTCCGCACTGTTTGTGCACGTAGGGAACTACTCGTACATGTGTCTCATAATATTTAGTCACCAAGGGATAGGTTTACTTAAGGAAAATATAGAATAGACAAATGACATTTTTATTCTAGTGTACTTTAATAGAATAATTTGACTTTTACTAATGAGGTACATATTTATCTTTTACTCTATATGTAGTATTATTACTTCGTTCTATTCTTCTTTCGATCCTGTAATGTACGTAGAATATTTATTTCAGACTTCAATTAGAATCTCATGTATGAACGTTTCCAATGTCTTTCTCTTTAGTTATTTCTTTAATGCTTCATATTAATGCTTTAGTGACCTTTTTCTTATTAAATTAATTCCTACTTTCTAATTCATCTTCATTACCAATTTAGTATTTTTCTTTGCGTAATTAATTTCCTCATACCTCGGAAATCTTTAACAAATCCTATTTTTGTTATTCTAACCCGAATGTCTTTTTTTTCTTATTTTTTGCAGGGTTTCAGTCGATCGCCATCCTTGCACACTCCGGCAGAGTATCAGTCTTCCGGATCGGTCGGATCGCGCGCAGCCCTTATCGTACTGGATTCGTCCAAAGGAAAAACAGGCCGAGGAGAGGAAGACAGCAAAGTAGAGACTACCCGATAGAAAAATACGGTCGGTCGTTCGGGTGAAGTATTTCAATGAATATGAAAGTGACGGCCGCGTAATCCGGGCGAAATTTATCTGACCTCCTGGATATATCCCCCATCGGATCGCGTTGACCTCTGGGTCCACGGAATACGGCCAGCCCTCCGCTCTCAGGCCGGATAACGTATCGAGGATAGCGACGTCGCCGAGGCGGTCATTCGTTTTAACCGTTACCGGTCGCCTCGCGTATATTACGCTTTGCCACGCGCCGATTGATATACAACCCATTCGTAATTACCCTCACGGTCCATTGGGAGAAATTGGCCGCGGCGAATGCGTTAATTAATTCGCGTTCAATCGTTCGGCTCTTCGACTTCCCTTCGCAAGGCACCCGGTCTTCGATCACGGTGAAAACCTCGATTTATATCAGTTACGCAAACTTGGAACTTTGCCTGATCCGCAATATTTTTTATCATATAATCCTGTGTCATATGAATATGAATGTACGTTAAATTTCGTGGAACTATTGAAAAGACATTGAGGTATCAGTTCAATTATTTATTACACTAAAGCTCAACAATTTCGCCAATCACCTATGATTGTACGTACAATCCTATCAAAAAGTGTCAAAGCCATATATTAAATCATCAGACACGTTAAAAATTCATTGTGACTTGAAAAAACACGTTGAATTTTATAAACCTTACTTCTCTGTAAATATCATTTTTCTTAAAAGTTTATCGCTTCAAATATTGGACATACTTTTTTATCACATTTCTTAAACTCCTAGCCGAGATCTTACGATTCATACTTAATCTAAGATACAATAAAAATTATTTCTTTCTATGATTTCAAGTAACAAATGTGAATTTAACTCCTAATAAAGCATTCGGTGAACGAATGATCTGTCGTTAGAGAACAAACACTCAAGTGAACTGCGGTAAACAAAAGAGGCTCGTCAGAAAAGCATTCTTTCCACTTGCGTGAAACGCCGATATGACTGATGGACCGCCAACTTCGCAATGACGTGCCCGAGGACAAATTGGATCGTTCGTAGGGAGTAAAGCGTAGGAAACAGAGGGAAAAGGTGAGACGATTTGTCGAGAGGCTACAGGCCTGTCGACGGGAACGTCGTCTGTCGCGTCGGTTCGGAATGTTCTCTATTTCTCGAGTAGTCGATGCACGTCGTCGCGCCCTACCCACGAATCCGAGGATATATTCGGGATTCCCCATACTTTTCTCGGTCATTCCGTTGAAAGCTACGCGAACGCGTGGGCGTCCTTGTTTACACGCACCTGCGTCTGCGTGCGTATATAACAATGTCACGCACACATTTAACTCCTAATAAAGCATTCGGTGAACGAATGATCTGTCGTTAGAGAACAAACACTCAAGTGAACTGCGGTAAACAAAAGAGGCTCGTCAGAAAAGCATTCTTTCCACTTGCGTGAAACGCCGATATGACTGATGGACCGCCAACTTCGCAATGACGTGCCCGAGGACAAATTGGATCGTTCGTAGGGAGTAAAGCGTAGGAAACAGAGGGAAAAGGTGAGACGATTTGTCGAGAGGCTACAGGCCTGTCGACGGGAACGTCGTCTGTCGCGTCGGTTCGGAATGTTCTCTATTTCTCGAGTAGTCGATGCACGTCGTCGCGCCCTACCCACGAATCCGAGGATATATTCGGGATTCCCCATACTTTTCTCGGTCATTCCGTTGAAAGCTACGCGAACGCGTGGGCGTCCTTGTTTACACGCACCTGCGTCTGCGTGCGTATATAACAATGTCACGCACACACCACGCCCTCGTTTATTTCTTTTGTTCCGCGTCGCAGTCAGGGGTGCCACGGACCAGCCTCTGCTTTCGACAATCGAGCGGACGTGCCAGATCGGAACGATAAACGCGCCGCGGCCTAGCCAGTCGAATCGAAACCGAATCTAAACCGATATTTCTCTGAAAGAGGTCACAGGAACCGAAAAAATAGATACAAGCTTTGGGCCTCTTTTGTGGGACTTTTTACCCGACGATGCCCCCTTCTATTTGTGCAAAGCTCAGGGTTAAGGGTCTTTCTTGCCTGTAGGCATTCCTGTTTTTTGTGACTGGATATATTGTTCATCATAATTCAGATTGAGAGGATACTATGATTAAAGATCGTTTACATTTTCTTTGTATTATGAATAGCTTCCGCCTGTAATGGATATTTTCTATGTAATAGTGAAACTTTATGTAAAATCTGAAGACGAATTTCACTGTTCTTAATGTTTAATCACTTTAAGATCGAAAGATATGGTTTCGTGGGAAGTTACTTTGAATTTGTGACATAATGAAAATATCTTCACGCGTCACCGCGTTCCGTTCGCGCTGCAGGTATCGATATTACTTGCTGGTCGGCCATTTCTCGAGTTTGGAAAGACGCGGAAGAGGAAGCAACAATCGACGCTGCGCGGCCGGCAGTTTTAACGACGAAACTTGCTGCCGTTGCCGAGCTTTCCATTATTTTGCCGCGTTTCACCGTGTACGAATCCAGCGGGTCTGCTTGTTTGTGAAGATAATAACGAGCCCGTTTGCGCCGCCGGCCCGCATCCTATAACAATTTACCGGCTAATCGAAAAACTTTGTTAAGATTGAAACTTGGTTAATTAGCATCTTTAGCGGATCGGATGCTTACGTCGGGTGGCCACCGTCAACCGGAACAACCCGAAGAAATTTGTACAAAGTGCAGCAACTATCGACTCCGCGGTGACTAATGATGCTAATTTCATTTTCAGTGTGGACAAGTTTTTATTTGTTTCCACGCCTGATCTAACTTTCTCTTTTCTTGGCTTTAATTCATTAGTGATCGTTAGTCACTGGAACTTAACAATGACGCACCAAATGTATTATAGGTAGATTTCAGGTTTTTATGCAAAATTAAAGTTATAATAAAGTTTAGCTATAAAGTTCCTTCAACCGTTTGTAAAGAAATTTTTTAGATCTTACAATTTTTAGATGATTGAACGATTGATTTAATTAATTTCATTTTTCGTAACAAATTATTTAGCACATTATTGATACTAAATTGAGGAATTAGGAATCTTTCAATTCTTTCATTGCAATGCAAATGACAAAATGGAATATGCTCAGATATAATTCGACAAATGGTTTTTATACCAATGTACTTGAGATCAACGAAGAAACTGAATCATCATAATGTATACGCATGAATCATAATTACGGGAACGATTTCTCTCGATGTTTTCTGAAGAACTGAAATAACACGGGAAATCATGCGTTTGAGGGGCGAGAATTCATCGTTGTTTGAAATCAAAACTGTGCTTCAACAATAGTCATTGCCAGTCGAGTTCCTTGAATTAAGAGCCATTTAATTTGAAATATGTAAAGATATGGTTTATGGATTTATCAGAATAAAAATGTTATATGTGCTGCATGAAAATATCAGAAGTGAATACTTTTTGCAATACTTACTTGATAAGACAAAAGCACGTGAACTGCATTTTTTAAATAACTACTTTGAATGTTTCGTTTTATATAAAAAATCCGCAATCTAATTAATGTTATATTAAATTGTAAATAAAAAATTGTAGGGGTTCGCAATGAAATAAAGACACAGCTTCCCGTAAATTATCCGTTTTATTCCTTCAAGGCGTTATAGATATCCAGGGAATAATCTCTGTCTCATATATATATCATTCTAATAAACATGAACAATAATAAATATAATGTGTCCAAGAACGTAGGAAGCTTTTTTTTTTATCTTGTTTGCGTCTAATCAGGCTGCTCGGTACAAAATAACGCGTTTATATTATGGCATTCTCGGCAAATAGCTTCGTACTCTTTTGATTTCAAAAGAAAAATCATGCGTTTGAGGGGCGAGAATTCATCGTTGTTTGAAATCAAAACTGTGCTTCAACAATAGTCATTGCCAGTCGAGTTCCTTGAATTAAGAGCCATTTAATTTGAAATATGTAAAGATATGATTTATGGATTTATCAGAATAAAAATGTTATATGTGCTGCATGAAAATATCAGAAGTGAATACTTTTTGCAATACTTACTTGATAAGACAAAAGCACGTGAACTGCATTTTTTAAATAACTACTTTGAATGTTTCGTTTTATATAAAAAATCCGCAATCTAATTAATGTTATATTAAATTGTAAATAAAAAATTGTAGGGGTTCGCAATGAAATAAAGACACAGCTTCCCGTAAATTATCCGTTTTATTCCTTCAAGGCGTTATAGATATCCAGGGAATAATCTCTGTCTCATATATATATCATTCTAATAAACATGAACAATAATAAATATAATGTGTCCAAGAACGTAGGAAGCTTTTTTTTTTATCTTGTTTGCGTCTAATCAGGCTGCTCGGTACAAAATAACGCGTTTATATTATGGCATTCTCGGCAAATAGCTTCGTACTCTTTTGATTTCAAAAGACACTGATCATACATACCACTGACCCAATTTGTACGTTCTTTTTGCACAGTCTTCACGCATCGTCGCGTATCGAGCATCGTCTCCCGCCTCGATGCATCCTCAAACTTTCCGTCAAATCACAAAATAGTAAAGAGAAACAATAAAAACTGAAACCAATTCCTCTCTCGCGCGATATTCGTTCCTTTTTTTTTTTCAAAGAAAAGAGCATCGGCGACGGTAGACAATCTCGTGGCGGACAATTCATCAGCGAGTACATTTATCTCTTTTATTATCACTACTACGAGTCAACCCACGAATTGCACGACGATCAAGCGCTGTCCCATATTTTTTTCTATTCACACTTTTTTTATCCTTTTGCTTGTTGGCGACAATTCTCTCTTTTTTTTCCGCGAGGGAGAACGCAGAGTAAAACGCGGGGGAAAAAATTGATAGCAACGTCTCCGAAATAATTCGTTCGCGTTGCTCGATGGTTGCATTGTTTCGAAACCGACAGACGTGGAATGCGGCGTGCGCTCTCTGTATCCGTGCATGCACGTCTGTAGAATAGAGAGACTCGATTCATCGAATGCACGTATTGGTACTATGTAACGTATAGTCACTTCCCGTTTTTTGGGAATCTCGACGGATAATTGAAACACGTAGAAATTCGAGCATCGACGGATTCCCTCTGTCTACCGTGCGCTCGAAAACGGTTTCGTCATACAGTCCCGTTCAAAAGTGTAGCAAAGTCTAATTAACGTGATTGAATAAACGCGAACGACGTCACCAGATTCGTGATTGCAATATGTGAAAGGCGATCGTGATTGAATAATTTCCTGTAAACAAATTGATTCTCAAGAACGGGAATGTAGAGTGCGTTATTAAAATTGAAATCGAGTTGAACAATTACGTGATTATATAATAGATATACGGAAAGACAAGCGCGAAACGAGTTGAATTGGTAACTAGATTAAAAATTATGACATAGTTTACGAAGTAGCGAGGATAATTGTTTATAATCGTTTCGTTAGGTGATAGGGAAACGCCGCCAAGCGTGTACCGGTCTTCTTAAAGGCGATTCCCATTTACGGTATTCGCAAGGGAAAATTGCAGGGGACAAACGACCAGCGCGTGAAAATCAGTGCAGTAGTCGGAAGTGCGAGGTATAGGGAAAAGTATGTAAAAGCTGGGTGCCCTAGTGGGTCCCGCTGATTTACGAGTACCGCATTGATTCTCATGTGCTGACCGCTTGTCTCACGCGACTGTCCCTTGCGAAGATCGTAAGCGTGAATACTCCTTTACATTAAAATTCGCTGGGACGCGATAGCTAAAAATAATTATACACATCGTGAATAGAGTTTGAAAGTAATGTTAATAAATTCGTATCACTTCGCTCATTAGACTACGGATTTGATGCGTTCATAGAAAAATTCTATTTGCATAAAATACGAAGACTTAATATATAAAAAGTATACAGAATATCAAAAGCAGGATTTTTTTCATTGTAATAATTAGATTTTAAAAATAATTCGTAAAATGTATTCTTTAAAGTTCATTTTGCATAAAAATCCGCAGTCTAGTCATTAAATCAAACATACAGCCTAATTTAGTATAATTAATATCTAAAAGTCTTTGATCAAAAACATTTGAAAATAAGCTCGTACGAAATGTTTAATCTAACAAATTGCACCGAATGACGATTTCTTATCGTTGTCGCAACATCTACCATTTTAGTGAATAGCTTGTGCATATTATTTATATTATAATGCCGCGTTGAATACTCGCCGTTTTCATTTGCGACTACTCAAGCAGATAGATTCGACCATCACAAAGTAATTTCGGACGTTTAGTCAGATCCTTTAGTCAGACATTTTTGGCCTAATTTCAATTCGACTGAACGAGGTAATCAACGTGGCAGAACTTATCCCAAGTGCAAAGTAACGTTACCCTCGAGGAGGGAAGACTAATCGCAATAAGAGAAGAAATCGTAAAGACTAGAAGAGTTAAACATCAAAAGAGGTAAAGATTAGTATAGAGATCGAACGATCGGCGATCGTTCTTCTGACAACCTTTCGTTTACCCCGCCTTCTTAACCTCATCCCCGTAATTCTGTATACATACTCCTCTAACTCTACTACAATTTACACACTCTCAATACCGAACTGTATGTACACGCTCGTTTCAATCTCGTTTTCCGCAAAGTTTAGTGAAACGCAAGGACCTAACATGACAGGAAGATAATCACCTTCGAAAAGGATAAGATGCTGAATGCATATTTATTATGTGTATGCTTCCATTCAAAGCTTTTATTAATAGAACAACGATCGCGCTAACGCGTTTGAGAAATATGGCAACGGGTATCGGAATTGCGACATTTGTTACCCGCAACGAATGCACCAATTTTAGTTCACTAAACACAGATATGTACGCATCGTTTATGATTAGAAACAAATTGTTAGCAGAGATATTGCTACAATCGTTGAGCGAGAGAAAGTTTCCGCTTTCTTCGATTAACTGACGTAACAGTTATCGTGCTCACGGTTTTCAAACTGATCGCCTTTGAGCGACCTTTAACGCGCGAGCGTGTTAACGTATAATGATCGATTGCGTACACACTCACAAGGTGTGTGAAGAAAATGTTATTAACTGCAGTGTTTTAAGTGAAATACTCGAAAAGACTCGCTTGAATACGAACATTTCTGTGACAGCTATACAAGGATTCTAGGAAAGATAGAAAATGGATTCACACCGGAATCAGTTCACGAGTTATCTAATTACTACTTTTTACGGTTTAGAGATTTTATTGTTAGATTCGTGAAAGACGCAATTATTCCTTGCCGCGTAAAAAGTTAATTTCTTCCTCTTTCTTTCTTTGTGTTCAGAGTGAAATACCAGGGAAGACAATGCGATGTGAGAAAGTATACCTGTACAGTTTAGTTTTCCCTGTTGTTCGTAAATATTCAAAACTTACTGAACATTATTTGCACTTAAGAGTAGCAAACAATTAATTCGAATCACTAAGTCTAAAAATGTATGCGTGTATGGAAACTGTCTGTTGCCATCAAAAAATTACCACTAAGTATAATTGTGTTCGCAATGCATATAAAATGTCCTAAAATTTCCAGTGCATCCAAAAACAGACGAACTATAATATTTATTGAGACATCGCGTAACTAATCACATTAGAAATTATAGATATTTACATAAATCTTCAATGCTTGAAAATTCTTATATTAAGAATCTAAGCTCGTCGTAGAAAAATGATCGTTGACTAACGGAATAATATTATAATTATTACGATTTCCGAGCACCACACACGTAAAGGGTGTTTGCATAATTAACACAAGGATTCGGATGCTAACGAGACGTGCCGTTTTTCTCACGAACGGAACCTCGAAACCCGCTGATGGGATTGCGCAAATTGATGCGATTTGAGATAAACGGCCGCGTTAATGACACCCCGGGTTTCGCGACGAGCTCGTAATCAACGCGATTCCGCTCGAATCTGCTGAGATGTGCCAACTTTCATGTTGGAACCCAGAATGGAAAGCACTTTCCTCTTATAAATATGAGAACCGTGGAAAGTGCGTGTAGAATAAAAAAATTGATCAAATTATTTTTACGCTGTTTTCGTCAGAACTGTGTACTGTTCAAAGTCTTCAGACGTAATCGGTTCATGCTGTTTTTCTATAAACTATGTTCTTCCGTGAACGGATGAGTCACTGCGAATACAACTGAATTATGTGTCGTAGCTAAGAATAAAATCTACCGACGAACAAACTTACACTGTATATTTTATATATTAACAAGTAGAAGATTATCTGCGCGTTGAATAGATCTCTGGATTGCTGACTAGTTACTGGGATATGTACACGTGCTCTTAATACTCGTATTGCATATTGCTTGATTGATAGTTTATAAAAAGATCATTAATATGATTCTATAAACAATTGCCTTAGCAACAAGTCATCTCGCTTTATCAAATCGACAATTATAAATCAAATCTCGAACTTCATTCAATTTTGATAAAAAATTACAAACTGCAATCTGTATTTTTATGATGCATTAAACATATGTATAGCTCACGTAATGACTATAAAAACATGAGTGTAAATCATGAAGCTCGAAAAGGATACGAAAGCATGCATAGATAATAAACAAAAGTGAAAACACACAAGAACGGAAAACAAAAAAACCATTGTTCAATCAATATGTCAGTTTAATCACACATAGTCGTCTAATGTACAATTAGGAAGTTGTTTCGATTGTATCTTTGGTATCGTTGGGCGCTGAACTGATTCACGGTGATCGCTCCGGCACTCGCTAACATTTCAATCGATACACATCTATGTACACGTACATCTAAAAACCTGTACTCGATCTACAATAATCGACGCGACGAAATTCGCGGATCGTCGCGTCTTATCCTTCGCTAGGAGAAAAAACGTCGAGTGAAAAACTTCCCTCGACAGCTGCACCTAACCGTTGCACGCGGAATACTATATGTATAGTTTACGAGCTACCATACCCGTCTTCTTACCTCGTTAATCTCTTATTTTCTCTCTCTCTCTCTCTCTCTCCCTCTTTGTGTTTTTTCCTCCCTCTCCTCTCACTTTATCCTTTCTTGGTCCGTGAATGAGTTTCTTCGCTCAGTCAATTGGCATAAACGAGTAAAATTCATGTTGATACCGCTCGGTTCTACTCGTAGAATGTATACATTTCTAAATTATTCAATCGTCAGCGTTTCTCATATAAATACTTAAAAGTTAAACTAGACGCCTCCTTCGTAGGAGACTCCGTCCTTCGCGTTAGCTCGAAGAAACGAATAAATTACATGCAGCGTTATCTATTGCGATGTGTCAATGTTTGAACGACTGAGTGGTTTCCCCTTCTGAACACGTGTAGATAGATTAATTTACAGTGGTACGGAACAAAATACATAGCTACCAAGTGTTAGATGTATGTATCTACATTTAACCTTCTTCTCTTGAACTTTTCGGATCAACAATGTCGGATCCAACAGGCGTACTTGAGTATATAAATGGGGCTCCATTGTTGGCACTTGAGAGATTGCATCGGCGGCAACTTGTATTGTTCGTTGATGGACGAAATTATTGGTTTTCTTCTCCTTATCTCTTTTGTTTCGCGTGCTCAAGTAATGAAGGCGAAATACTCGAAAAAATGATTCGTGTAAAGTAAAATATGAAGTGGAATGTTATTTTTCTTTTAATAATACAACAATATTATAAGATTGTATTTTGTTTCGAATAATGCAGTGTTTATAGCAGTCACCGTTGACAAGTAGGATATCGAACGTTGGAGCATCGGACATGGATTTAAATTATAAATAGTTTAATAAACAATCTCCTTAGTTACTTCACACGAATCACTGATACAAAACGTGTTTACAAAAAACCGAGGAAAATGTGTAAGAAAGTACAGATCTACGAAAGAATGTCTTGGTAAATTTTTTCGTCGAAATCTCATCTCAAAATTTTCTGCACTATTCATAAACGTGAAAACTTGGTCGAAAACGGGTCGTCTTATCGATTATGCGACTACATTTGTGTAATTATTTTTTCACTAAACTTGTTTTGTAATCTCTAACGTGTTAATTCTTGTCGACGTAACTTCGTTTTTCAGTTTAAAAAATCGAGTTTTTCTGAGCTCCTATTCATTTTTCATTTTGGACGAACAAGACACGAATCCCCAAAGCCAACACGAACAACCCATCCGTACAACACCATTTAAGATCGCGCTTCATGCCAATTTCCTTGAACTCACACACATGAAGGAAGCATGTTCTCTACTTCGAGTTGCTACTACGATTCTACTATAATTGCGTTACAATTTGTATAGTACAATTTAAATATCAGTCTTCGCGATGTAACCAGGCAAGAAATCATCCTGCTTAACCTTTTCATTTACTCGGCTAGATCATGAAGACTGTACTTAGCTGCGGAGTATAGCTTTACCAAGCAAAAGGTTACACATTAAATTACTAGACAAAGAGAAGAAGAGAATCTGACAAATAATAAATCGTTTTTCCCTTCCGCCATAATATTAAATATATTGGAAGTTTTGTATTTACCCGGTAAATATATACTTCACAGCGAGGAGAGCATAATCACACCACGGACCTCCCTTGCCTCTTCTGTGACACCTCAACGCTTAATCCTGTATATGTATATTATATGAATAGAGCTATCTACTATTGTAAACGTGATAAATACAAACTGTGCGTACAGCCACGTGGCAAATAATGGTGGTGTGTTATTTGGCAGTTTCTCGTGTTCCACTCTGTCTCGCCCTATAATAATATCTCTTCATCCTCTCGGCCGTTACCTCTTATCACCGCAAGCGGATTCTCCATCCACTCTCCGAGCTTGCTTTCGCCTCTATCCCGGCTTAATATCGAGATTAATATCGCCGCACACTCGCATCGATTAATACCGCGTGTGCTTATGTACATACATACGTGCAATCTTTGGTTTTCGTTATCGATCTACCCTTCTGTGTACAAGCTGCCGTTCAGATGGCTCTATCCATGAGAAATTCTTTCAATTATCTTGTCTCCGTTTATTACTATCCGACAACTATTAGGCCTGCTCATCAGGAGAATGATGCTACGTTGTTCGTAATCGTTTATAGTTTCTACTATGACACACATTGCTCAGAACTATAGCTGCTCCCTAATTCATTGTCAGCCCGTTCTCTTACGTTGTATTAACTCGATAGATGACTTATATTAAAAGCAGAGCCTTCGCTCCACTGGAGTATTTAAATATACAATAGATAGATATATTTGGTACCGTTTCTGGTATTAACATTCGTTTCCTAATCGCGAGGTTCGTCGAACTAGCATTCGATAAATACGCGTCAATCTGCTCCCGTACCTTCTCTCCATTTCTTTTTCAACCTCGCCTTTTCTATGTTTCGATGCAAGTTACAAACGTTTAATTGTTTGTGTAAATACCAGAGCTACAAACAGTTGGGAATCTCAATTCACTGTTTCTTTTAGTACGATTTATCGTTCTTCATTAGTATTAACATCCAATAATCGAAATTCTTCTGTTCGAATTACTTATTTTTATTCAGATTTTCAACTGTTCGTGAGACCAGCGGCTCCCTGCGTGCGTACATGTACCTACGGTACTCTAAATTGTTCAAACACGTGAAAAAATGAGATAAAGAGGACTGTCAGTCTTGGGTAATGAGAACGGTGAAAAAACAATGGCGACTCGAACGAGGCGTGGTGATTTGTCGTGAGAGAAACGAATCCACCGTGGAATCCACGGTTCAAAGAGAAAACGATTCAGCCTCTGAGTCTCGTTAATCAGTTCTTTTTCTTTTATTTTTTTCTACTTAATTGATTGCACGCGATCAAAATTGAGCATTCATAAATTCGTCCTTTCTTCACGGGAATGTTCTTACACGTATATGCTTCGTTTAAATGCAATAACGTTTCTCGTGCGGGGGTCTTGCATCTTCGTTTTAACGAGAAAAAAGAATCACATAATTTCATCAGTTACCGTTTTTTTCAGTTCGTTTCAGGGTTATATTAGGCGAGACGTCGATGTAACGTTTAGTCACGCACTCGCTTAACCACAAAACGAGTACCACAACTAGAAAACTACTTTATGACAAAGAGCTTCGTTCTAGTCGAATAATACTGTTTGGAAAAATCGCGACCCGTTCAACGAGAATCCTCGGTATTCGTTGTTTTCGATCTCCCCGTTTGTTAGTTTCTCTCGTTGCGGGGACGCGAGTAGAGAATATGTAAAACATGAGCACGGTTGCCCTAACAATTGAATTCTGTCGGTTCTTTAATGCCCTCAGTGTAGAAAATCGTCTCGACCGAGATCTAGCAAAGAAATTCGACAATCGTATCTCACTTACCTGAGCCGTAATCGAACTCCTCCGGAATCCTGGATAAAATAATTGTAGAAGTAATCGCGCACGCTACCATGCGTGCGTACAATGTTACTACAAAAGTTTAGAGCGATGTAAAAAGACGCCGCGAATGGGTCCGTCTAGTGTGTGCAAGTGTAACGATCAAGAACTCGAACCCTAATCGAATGATTCAAACTCGACCCGACATCCGAGTCGAGTATCAAAGTCTCACCTACATTCCACAATATTAATTTACAAGAGAATGGTATTACGACACGAGGCTGAAACTTAGCTCTCGCAATTTCAACTTCTAATTCACACGCCCAAAGGGCGGTGTTTCTTTAGCGTTAGCAACGTGAAAATTCAATTCTCGCGTCGACCAACACGTAGATTTGATCCTGAAACTCGCGCCGTGCGAGGGAACGCGAAGCTTCTGGCTTGCTCGACGATTAATCACGAATCATCGAATTTCTGATTGAATACCCAAGGTGTAAAGTCGTACATCCTACAGCTCCTCGGACAGGGCGATGGGTGCCCTCGAACCGGGCTTCATGTCCTTTACGCCGATTCCAATATCGTCCAACACCGGCGCTAGTTTCAACTGGTTCCCATTCACCTTGATGTCGTTCACTGAGTGGGACCTTCCGTGACTTGCCAATGGTTTCGCGGTCTGATTCGTGCTCGTACTCGTGTTCGAGTTCGAGCTGCTCACCGAGTTGCTAGTGGGACTACCCGCCGGATTGGAACTCGAGTTCACTGCGCTGCCCGACTGGGAACTCAAATTTGGTTTTGAGTTCGTATCCTGCGCCGGATTGGTAGCAGTGAATTTTGGATTGGGAATGGTCAGCTTGGGACGTAGTTTGGGTTTCGGATTCGTTGAATTCGCGACGGGAACAGAGCTCGGCGGTTCCCCTTGGGAATCGCGAACGGGATCGGGCACGGACTCCGGTGAAACGGACATCTTTGTCGGCGCCGGCGGTTTCCATAACGCGTTTAGCTGATTGGCCGACTGCGATCGCACAGTCTGATTACCGAGCTTGTCCCGCAACGCCATTTGATAAGCGACTTCGAACGCTTGGCCTAGGGTTAGAATCACCTCCGTCGCTTGGTCCTGGAACAGGCATTCCTCGCTTCGTAGATTCATGAAGTTGATGCGAGGAATTAGCGGGTCATGGAGTTGGTTTGGTTTTCATTTAGTCAGGTAATACAGGAAAGTGGTAAATATTTACATGAACGAGGGAAATTAATGGACGTTAAGTTATTTATGGTAATAGCACCAGATAATAACAGAGTCATTAGAAGCAAGGATATAATAATGATGGAATAGATGGAAAATATTTTCTCAGATAAAAGATAATATTATCAGCATACCAATTGATATGATTAACAAACGATTCCTAATTGTGTATAATTGAAATTCTTTGTTACTTTCCATTGCATTAAGATGAATGAGACTCTTGAAAAGTATATATTCAATATGTAAGAAAGAATATGTAAAAACCTACTGGACTTCTAATAATAATTCTCATCTTTCTATAATTTTAAATTAATATAGTCAGACAAATGAAAGAGGCACTCACCATTGTTGGCACGCAGAATACATGACAGAAATGCGTGCGAGTAGCATGATCCTTGGTGATGTACGCGAAATGCGTGAGATCATCGGCGTCCTGACAGGCGCAATGAATGTTGCGAATCTCGTGCTCGCAAATCGGCTCCTATATCGATTCCCATCAATGCAAATACGTGAGCACTATAATCGCATCAAAGTCGAACGCTAACCCCTTGAAAATTCGCTAATAGAAAACTATATTCGTTCATCTTCTGACCTTCATTTTTACAACGTTTAAAGCACCTAATATGTATGTACATGTATACATATGTGACTTATATCTTGTTACAAGAGCAATATAAAAATTCAATCCAATATTATTTGCACTTCAGAATTCATTGTAGTATAAAATATTTCTCAGATTCCAGGATGGACTTCAAAATTCCAAAGGATTAACGTTTCTATATCTTTTTTGTTTATCGTGGAGGTTGAACGGAAAACATCTTACGTTGGTCACCGTATTGAAGAATCGGACGCCGCGGTAGCAAATCGCTAAGGTAATGTCGGGAATGACTCTGGGTTCGCGACAGGTTTTCTTCAGCTTCTGTATTGATTTCTTCGTCGACTCGGTACCGCGTAATTCCTTCACCACGGTCGAACCCAGATACTGCGTGATTTTAGAACAGAAAAAGGACACGTGCCACTAAACTTCGCAAATATCAAGCATTTCAATCAATTTTAACATCTAACGAATCTATTAGAACTGTAT
>NW_017141919.1:150000-188349 GCF_001652005.2 Ceratina calcarata
TAAATTAATATAGTCAGACAAATGAAACTCACCATTGTTGGCACGCAGAATACATGACAGAAATGCGTGCGAGTAGCATGATCCTTGGTGATGTACGCGAAATGCGTGAGATCATCGGCGTCCTGACAGGCGCAATGAATGTTGCGAATCTCGTGCTCGCAAATCGGCTCCTATATCGATTCCCATCAATGCAAATACGTGAGCACTATAATCGCATCAAAGTCGAACGCTAACCCCTTGAAAATTCGCTAATAGAAAACTATATTCGTTCATCTTCTGACCTTCATTTTTACAACGTTTAAAGCACCTAATATGTATGTACATGTATACATATGTGACTTATATCTTGTTACAAGAGCAATATAAAAATTCAATCCAATATTATTTGCACTTCAGAATTCATTGTAGTATAAAATATTTCTCAGATTCCAGGATGGACTTCAAAATTCCAAAGGATTAACGTTTCTATATCTTTTTTGTTTATCGTGGAGGTTGAACGGAAAACATCTTACGTTGGTCACCGTATTGAAGAATCGGACGCCGCGGTAGCAAATCGCTAAGGTAATGTCGGGAATGACTCTGGGTTCGCGACAGGTTTTCTTCAGCTTCTGTATTGATTTCTTCGTCGACTCGGTACCGCGTAATTCCTTCACCACGGTCGAACCCAGATACTGCGTGATTTTAGAACAGAAAAAGGACACGTGCCACTAAACTTCGCAAATATCAAGCATTTCAATCAATTTTAACATCTAACGAATCTATTAGAACTGTATTGCTTATCAACGAGGTCACGTTGTTATGTAACACATTTAGTTTAGAAGGAAATAAGTGATTAAGTCGGTTCAACCTAATTCCACGGAGGAAGAAAGCGTTAAACGTTAAACGGCAGAGAAGATAATGTTCTGAATGAAATGTGCTATTAGTTACACCCACGCGGTAATTATGGTAATAGCCTTCACCTTGAGGCGTTGTCATGACTGTCTACTAGGTGACATCACACGTACATATACTACTCGTTATCCAAGAACCATGCGACGCGACAATCATTGCCACGCTAACGCGTAATGTTCTCATTTTCAAGGCTACAATAATTTGTTGTCCTCGTTCAACGAAACAAAGAGTACAATTGCCCTGCTTAATAATCCTATTTCTTCTACAATAATTTGTTGCACCTTGCAACGAATCATAATACGTATATCGTCGTAAATGAAATAAGCTTGAATAAAATTAAATTCCAAATAACAGTTTCATGCAACGAATTTCGCAAGAAGACACTCAACGTACGAAGCATTAACGACGTTCGTGGGAAAATTCATTTTCCTAAATTGTTTTTAAACATTAATTTAAGTGGTCTTTATGTGTGCTCCAAAAGTGAGTATTCATTACATTAAGGTATTAAAAGTCGAGACACTCAAACGCAAAGTCAAACTGTTTAACGTGGGATCGCAGTACAGAGTTAAAATAAATATTACAGAAACTAGAATAGAATATATTATAACATGAGAAATAATATGTAATTAATTCGGAGGAGGCTTCCGATATTCGTTTCGGAGAAATAATCGTTCAAAGTAATTTCAATAATTTTATGGTCAGCCACGAGTGACCAAGGCAAAAGACGTTGATAACTTGACAACGTCGCATCGATCTGATCTACGCACGAATACGAACTGCATAGGTAGTAATAATCATAGCACATGAAAAGAAGTAATAACAAATTGAACATTAACGATTATGTGAACGTGATTTCATTTTAAGTTGAGCATGACTGTTCCTTTCGAACGTCCTTAAGAACAGTCAACCCTTTAGATGGGATAAGCAAAGATATGTAAAATGTTAAGAAGAAAAAGGATTGGGTGGGGCGAATAGATGCCAAATAGACTTACGTTGGCGACGTATGTCACGCAGCCGGAGAGCAGAGTTATCGGCTGATGCCTCCATTGCGTCTTGAGGGTGGACGGTACGCCGAGCAGCAGCTCCGACGGTGCCCTGATCTCGAGCTGTTCCGGTGTCGAGATCGCTCCATTATGCGAACTGGGTCGTTGGGGTGGCTGCGGTGCCGGCCTGTTTTTGCGGTGCCTTAATGTGCCCGTGACGGTCGAATTCGTTCCGGTTATCGATCCACCCTCCCTCGTACCTTCCGTCGTTGTTTCCGGCAACTTCTCCCGTATCTCCTCCTTCAGCTGCTGGATGTTCGTCTTCTGCGAAAACGAGATACGCTGCCTTTGAATAACAGAGGTCTTGCTGTGTTGTTCAGTTTTTTCTCTCTTTAATGTTGTTCGTTCTCAGCATTTATGAATACGAATGTGGTTAATACAAAAAGAATGACTCAGTACAACTAAAATGAAATTGTGGATATCTTACTATCTCTGTCCAACAATAATAGTAGCAAAAGAAAATAAATACAGAACGCAACATTTATTATAAAAAATCTAGATTAAATTAAACAACAAATTAAAAATATTACTCCTGATTTTTATTTTGAGTGTTCAGATAGTTTTTGGATTTTTCAGTAATTTCGTTACTGCATTTTAAACTTGCAGATAAGATCCCTTAGCTATGGAGCTTCGCTTTTCCTGTATATCGTTTTTTTCTTGACGCATTAAGAATTGGGCAATCGCAACTTGATCTTTGCTTGGAAACTCTCTTTCTTCATCTTACTATATTCGCAAATATTCACTTGCTACTATTATTATGGGACAGAGGTAGTAATAAGTAAGTTTATGTTTGTTATTTTATTATAAATTTTCAATTCTATTTGTATTGTTATGTATAATACAGTTGAGATACAAATACAGAGGATATTTAACTACACTCTTATACGCCATAGTGTATACGGCAAATACTTTGTTTCCGTTTTTACATTCCATCTCCGTTACAAATTTCCGATACGTCAACGGACCAGAAATAAAAATAGACGAGCAGAAAATATGTTCACGGTTGTAAAACTGTGGTAGAAAACATGAGCTCGCGTTACACGGCGTACAATTACATCCCTGAAAGCGCCTGTTGCGAATAAAAACCGAAAACTTTTTGCAATCTACGCGAGTCGCTTCACACTCCAGGGAATTAGCATCGAAACCAGATTCAAACCGCATGAACGTGTCGCTCGCAGTTCGGATTACATCCTTTGAATAGATTGTCATGTCCTCGTATGATTTGCCACGTGTTAACAAGGAAAGAAAAAAGAAAATAGAAACAGAATGTCAAACAAAGAAAAACAAAGAACTATTGCAGCGTAGAAACAAAAGTTGAAAGTGACTTGGATATCGTGGATATCGTAATTAATAATAATCATCGTTTTTCCAACGAGTATGAGAAACACTGTCTCTTAAAATTAGAATCAATTCGCTACTTATAACGCTAAACAGTCGCAATCAATTTGCCTTTTAGACATATACCGCTAAAATCCTCTATATTTGTTACTAACTTTTGTCGGAAAGGTTAATATCCGTAAACGCAAACAACGCGCGCGAGCGCGGTCCGACGGTCGTGAAATTCGATTACAGGAAAAGAATGGATGTAAGGAGCAGAGAAACGGAGGAACAAAAGGCAGCAATTTGGACGTGTGCGCGACGACCGTCGGCCATTAATCGAATTTAATTAGCTAATTAAGGGAGAACACCGGTGCGGCGCGACGCGGCGCGGCGAAAAGACCAGTCGGCGAGACTGGGAACGCGAGGCGGCTAGAGTAGCTCGTTAACGGATGTACATACATACATCACATCGCGCTCGAGGCTCGAGGCGCCCGAACAAAAACTATTAGCGTCCGCTCGAGCGATCAGGCTGAAAGGTTGCCTCGAGTGTCGCTTCGTGTGTGCACGCGAACAGGTTGCAGAGCCGTGATGCGCCCCGTTACAATAACGCCTCTCCAATTAGCCACGATATTTACATTATGACGCGATCGGCTGAAAGCCCGTCGGAAGCGATCGAGCACTGTCGGTGTCGTCACCCGTTGCCGGTCCCCCGGTCGCCACCCTCGCTCGTTCCGTCCCTCTTTCCTTGCCCAACTGCTTTCCGCGGACCTTGTCAGGTACCCCGTTCAACGGAATTCTTAACAAGATCAGTCGACGCTGCCCCTCCGACTCCAACCCCGTTCGCAATGCTTCTCTTTTTTTCTTCAACGCGTTTTTGTTCGTTTTCTACCTGTCTGTTGCGTCGCAACCCCTTAAAACGCGATCTTCGCGATGTGACGCGTACCCTATTGTGAACAGGTGACAGAATCGATGGGACAAAAGCGTCACCGTATCAACTTCGTTAGCCCTCTTCAGTCTCATTTCTCGTTTCAGTTTTATTCGCTTTGACTCGATAATTACGTATCGCTATTCGTCCGAAATGAGAAGAGGCGACAGCGATTCGTCTACGCTTTAAAGTTGTATGAGCCCTCAAATAAAAGCAATGCCAAAGCATTCAAATTCTAATAGTTATTGGGTAGTACATTAAAAGAACACTGCAAAATTTTAGAAATTCTGAGAGTCTATTAAAGAAATTATTACTTTTTGAGTTTTCTTGAATGGCAAAATTCACTTATGCAGAAACATAGGTGTTACAATGACGGAATTTCGTAATTTCGTATAATTGTTAATACATGTTTTAAGAAAAGTTGAAATAATATCAACTTCGAGGATATTATTTAAGATAGATAGTAAAAAGTAAGTAACCTTAGTAGTTATAGGACTTGTAGACAGTTGCAAGTCAGGTACAATCCTATCAAAAAGTGTCAAAACACTTTAAAAAGTCACTGTAACTTAAAAAAAACACATCGAGTTTTCCGTTCTCTGTAAATATTATTTTTCTTAAAAGTTTATCGTTTCAAATATTGAACATTATAATCTTATCACATTTCTCGAAGTTTTGGCAGAGATCTTACGAATCATACAACCTTAAGCGTTTCTGCGATTTTTACTGAGACGGATATCGATTATCGATTCCAGACGGATCCTCCTTGCACAATATCGCGTTCCTATTTCGTATTCAGCTACGTTTCACTTACCAAGGTGTTCAGGTCCTTATTGAGGTCCTCCAAGTTGGGCCCGACGGAGTTTCGATTCTGTGCACGCCCGTTCGATCCCCTGACCGACGCCAGAATCCTCTTGCGATGCGCGGGCTTCGAGATCTCCAACACCGCGTCCAGCTCGACTTCCCACACGCTCCTCACACGATCCATGTCCGTGTACAAGTGCTTCCTGAAGATCTCCGCGTAGTTCTCCAGGTGAATGCTCTTCAGCCACTCGTCCACCGTCTGGCCGCTTCCACCCGACCGTTTTTCCACCCGTTTGTTCAACGATCCGACCGCGTCCATTATCACAGCACGCTCTTGATCGCTGCTGATGGCCATGTCCTTCAGATCCGCCTCGTCCAAGACTCCGTTCTGCGAACAAAGCAATCGTTTCTTACTATTCAATTTATTCCTATGGAAAGAACAGCGAAATAAATCTATGGAAAAAAGTTTCCCGTGACGCGTATAGAAAAAACTTACTATAAAATCTAAATCGTCGTATCCATAGTTGATGAAGAGAGATTCGTAGTCGGCCAGGCCTAACGTTGACAGCCACTGACCGACGGAAGTTGAGACAATAGGACTACTGCTCGTGTCTGAACTCAGTCCTGCGTACAAATCAAGAGCTGCTCATCATTATTTATTGCCAATTGTTTCAGTAAACAAACTATTAAAATTCATTCTATTAATTTATTTTCATTTCTATTGAAGTAAAAATAATATAAATAACAATGTATGTATCAATGAATACGCAAATAATATATTTTAACCTAATCTCGTCTGGAACTCCTTTTCCAGTTCGGTAACAAACACGGACTCCCGGACAAGACCTGTGCCGAAGGATGCCATGATCTCCGAGATCTTTGCCCATTCCTCCTGCTCGTCGAACGGACTCATTATGCTGAGGGACTTTTCGTCCCTCTCGCGATCGCGATCGCGATCCGACAATCGAAACGCGACCTCACCATCCTCGAGCCGTTCCCCGCCTCCGCCCTCGCCGCCGGTTCCCATTCCGCATGCGGATTGCCCGTATACGTTCCGCAACCTACGCAACGTGCGAGGCCTCTCCGCCGTTACGGATCCTTTCAACAAACCTGCCGAAACAGATGAAAATTTGCATATGTAAATTCCGAAACTCTATTGAAAATGAAAAGTTTAAAACAAATTAAGTAATTGAATTTTTACAAGATTAACAAAATGTAGATTGATGGCCTAATCCTCGTGACGATAGCGTTCGAACTTTATCTAAGATAAATATTAAAATTGCTATAACTTTATTTGAATATAAAGTATGTACGCATAGTATACAGAACGTTGCAAGCTCGAATTTTCATAACTTACAATAAATGTTGAATTAACTGTCCTTTACATGCTCGAGATCTGATATTCATTATGGTATTAAAAGCCGAACATGAAATGCAGAAACATAGGTGTTACAATGACGGAATTTCGTAATTTCGTATAATTGTTAATACATGTTTTAAGAAAAGTTGAAATAATATCAACTTCGAGGATATTATTTAAGATAGATAGTAAAAAGTAAGTAACCTTAGTAGTTATAGGACTTGTAGACAGTTGCAAGTCAGGTACAATCCTATCAAAAAGTGTCAAAACACTTTAAAAAGTCACTGTAACTTAAAAAAAACACATCGAGTTTTCCGTTCTCTGTAAATATTATTTTTCTTAAAAGTTTATCGTTTCAAATATTGAACATTATAATCTTATCACATTTCTCGAAGTTTTGGCAGAGATCTTACGAATCATACAACCTTAAGCGTTTCTGCGATTTTTACTGAGACGGATATCGATTATCGATTCCAGACGGATCCTCCTTGCACAATATCGCGTTCCTATTTCGTATTCAGCTACGTTTCACTTACCAAGGTGTTCAGGTCCTTATTGAGGTCCTCCAAGTTGGGCCCGACGGAGTTTCGATTCTGTGCACGCCCGTTCGATCCCCTGACCGACGCCAGAATCCTCTTGCGATGCGCGGGCTTCGAGATCTCCAACACCGCGTCCAGCTCGACTTCCCACACGCTCCTCACACGATCCATGTCCGTGTACAAGTGCTTCCTGAAGATCTCCGCGTAGTTCTCCAGGTGAATGCTCTTCAGCCACTCGTCCACCGTCTGGCCGCTTCCACCCGACCGTTTTTCCACCCGTTTGTTCAACGATCCGACCGCGTCCATTATCACAGCACGCTCTTGATCGCTGCTGATGGCCATGTCCTTCAGATCCGCCTCGTCCAAGACTCCGTTCTGCGAACAAAGCAATCGTTTCTTACTATTCAATTTATTCCTATGGAAAGAACAGCGAAATAAATCTATGGAAAAAAGTTTCCCGTGACGCGTATAGAAAAAACTTACTATAAAATCTAAATCGTCGTATCCATAGTTGATGAAGAGAGATTCGTAGTCGGCCAGGCCTAACGTTGACAGCCACTGACCGACGGAAGTTGAGACAATAGGACTACTGCTCGTGTCTGAACTCAGTCCTGCGTACAAATCAAGAGCTGCTCATCATTATTTATTGCCAATTGTTTCAGTAAACAAACTATTAAAATTCATTCTATTAATTTATTTTCATTTCTATTGAAGTAAAAATAATATAAATAACAATGTATGTATCAATGAATACGCAAATAATATATTTTAACCTAATCTCGTCTGGAACTCCTTTTCCAGTTCGGTAACAAACACGGACTCCCGGACAAGACCTGTGCCGAAGGATGCCATGATCTCCGAGATCTTTGCCCATTCCTCCTGCTCGTCGAACGGACTCATTATGCTGAGGGACTTTTCGTCCCTCTCGCGATCGCGATCGCGATCCGACAATCGAAACGCGACCTCACCATCCTCGAGCCGTTCCCCGCCTCCGCCCTCGCCGCCGGTTCCCATTCCGCATGCGGATTGCCCGTATACGTTCCGCAACCTACGCAACGTGCGAGGCCTCTCCGCCGTTACGGATCCTTTCAACAAACCTGCCGAAACAGATGAAAATTTGCATATGTAAATTCCGAAACTCTATTGAAAATGAAAAGTTTAAAACAAATTAAGTAATTGAATTTTTACAAGATTAACAAAATGTAGATTGATGGCCTAATCCTCGTGACGATAGCGTTCGAACTTTATCTAAGATAAATATTAAAATTGCTATAACTTTATTTGAATATAAAGTATGTACGCATAGTATACAGAACGTTGCAAGCTCGAATTTTCATAACTTACAATAAATGTTGAATTAACTGTCCTTTACATGCTCGAGATCTGATATTCATTATGGTATTAAAAGCCGAACATGAGTGCCCTATACAAAATCTGTTTAACAGAGACATTTTTATGAATATTAACAAAAGTTTTCTTTATACATCTTTAAAAAAATAAAATAAAATATGATGTAACATGAGGAATGCTATGAAATTAATCCGAAGGTGGCTTGCAACATTGGTTTTCGAGAATTATTTTTCGAAGCTAGTAATTTCAATGATTTGCAGCTGCGAGTGACGAAGGAAAATGTTGATCACTTAACAATATCGCGTTAATCTAGTCTACGTATGTGTACAGTAGTAATTATATGACGTGGAAAAATAAAATAATAACAAATTAAGCGTTATTGATTATGCACATTTTAAGTCGAACACGATTATCTTTCGCGAACATCTATAAAAATTGATAAACCTTATCAATTCATTCTAAATACGAATCAAATATTATAACATTTCATACAGAATTTCGCAATAATTTTTGACGTATCATACATATATTATGAAAGCATTACATTCGTCAATTAATTGATGAACGCAAGCTAGGATTTTCTAACAGGGTATTCAGCTGACCAAACCTAAATCAGTTTTGGACGGTTTCAAACGCGCAAACACGGCGAGACTGTGCGTCTGGAATCAGGCAGCGGATATCCATAATGGATAGCAGCCACGTACGAACGAATCCACGGATACGTTGAATATTCATTAGCGATTCGTCATTGTTCGATGCCTCCACGAGATTAGTTCGCAGCTAGAAGATAATCAAGAGACCGACTCTCGACAGTTTCGACATCGATCTCGTTAAACAATTACTTCGCGGAATAGCCGTTTCAACATTTGCTTATGTTATGACACAGATAATCTTTATCTTCAATTTTACTCATCAAGTGCTCATTTAAGAAGTGTTCAACATGTGTGACAAAATTAATAAAATATTTATATACTACAAATAATTCATTTTTGTAACACGATTAATCGCACAAAGAGAATGGACTAGTGAGAATTGTTTTTTATTTCGATAAAGCATTCTAATAACAACATGTTTCGGTCCATATGTATATTTTCGCACGATATCCGAACGAAGGTTTAAAAAAAAAGACAGGGAAAGAGAGGAAAACGCGTTGGATATTCAAAACGCATTCGACGGTGCGTTCGGGCGTCGCCTCGCTTGTACGATTGCTCGCAAATAAATTCAGGTTTCGAGTAAATAAAGAACGCGGATAAAACGTTTGAGGGTCAAAGTACCATAAAAAAAATCATTTGCGCGTGCACTTGTTGCGAAACGGTTACATTCACCGTGATTGAAGAGAACCGAACAAATACCGGACACCGCGCCGCGCTACCGGCTCGGCCGTGCGCGAACGCGTCCACCGACGCAACGAGACAAACAAATTCGGATCGACAAAGATTATTGCGAAATCAATGTTTCCTGTTGTGCACCGCGGTCCGACATACATGTATACGTGGAACGCCATTTCTCGGCATTCAATTATTCACTGCTGGTGAAAATAAAAAATTTGATCAATTCTATTTAAACTCTTTGTATTTATTTGATAGGTACATTTTCAACGGGATAATATTCCACTGACGCGCGGGTGGGTTAAACAAGGGGGGCCATAACCCCAGGCTTCAACATTCAAAGGGTCCCGCGAGCTCGAATAAAAACGTCGTTTTTATTTATATTCACAAAATGATCATTTTTTGCTGCCCTTAGGTGAACCCAATATTCATTTTAGTCCCGGGCCTCTAAATTGCATACGGTCCGTGAATCTTTAATTCACTCCTGCACTGGCAGACAATAAAACCTGGCCAATAGAAGGGCTAATTTTACAATGCAGTATAAATGTAGATTAGGTTATAAAAAATTAACGTTGCTGTTCCATAATCGGTACGCATTTCAAGTAACAACAGAAAATTTTCAAGACACTCTTTAACACACAAAGGGACGATGAATGGAAGGTTGACCGATTACGGTGTTCCGCTTCGACAGGTGCAATTCCCCCATCCTCGTACCGTTCTCTTCGATTTTTTCATCTGAAAAGTCACGTCTGAAGGGAGAGCCCTCATGGGAACATCGTCACCAAGGATAATCCGTCGTGTTTTCATTGCAACCGTTACAATCGACGCCTTGGAAACGGCGCGGTCGCGGAATTTCTTTCATAGGAATTTCACAAATGAGAATTCGCGTTGCCTACGCGGGCGATTATACGTACGAGCGAATGGGCCCAGCCACAGGCGGGTCTGAAGGAAAGAAAACGAAGAGGAAAACACTCTGCAGGGGGTCGGTAGCAGCGGGGAAGAGGGTGCAAGAGAGAAAGAAGAAAAAGTACCACTTTAAGCAGCGTCTATGAACGCCTTTCAAAGACGCTGTGTGTATCCTCTCCGCGCAGGTACCAGCTCGAGAGAGCGTGTACATACATCCGGGCGTCGTGAAAAGCTCATAAAAATATTAAACAGAAGGGAGACGGAGAGCGGTGGAAAAAAGGAGCCTCGGTGGGCGAGAGAAGGAGGGGGGTAGGAGAGAACCGTGCGGGAGCACGTACAAGCAGCAAACGTACGTAATTTTAATTAAAGCTCCATGATGAAGGGCGTCGCCTGCTCGCGCGCACTCCACCCAGCACCGTTATATTATGTAGGTAGTTATTCAAGTCATATACACAAATTACATAAATCCTCATCGTAGTCCCTTTCTACCGTTTCTCTACCTTCTATCTACCTTTCCCTTTCCTTCGCCCTTCCAACGCCTCGTACACCTTCTCCTGCTGAATTTCATCCTTTATCCCTCTCTTCTTTTCTTCTTTTTAATTATCTGTTTCCGTCTGTCTCCGAGAATGTTCTGTTCTCGTTTGCCTCACCATCGCCATTCTCTTGCCAGTCGTCGCCAAGCATCGCACGAGCCACTGCCGCTAGCTTTCACAGCGTAATAGTTTCCCTCGCAAGGGAATCCGTTTAATCGCAGTAATTGGGAAGAGCTGCGACATTATGCGCTTTTTCCTTCGCCTTTATTTCGTCGCCAGTTTGCGCGCTCTCTCACCAACACCGTGAGAAACCGCCGCCGTCGAATACGTGTCCCTTTTATGTCGCATCTCTTTTCTATTCTCTTTTTAATTCTTCCCGTTGCGTTCCACTCGCCTTTTTTTTTCTCTTTTTTTCCCCTTCTTTGTTTCTTCTTTTGCTATTTTTTCGGAAGCGAATTTTTGCTCCGCTCTTTCAGGACAACACGGAGAATTCAGTTTTTGCGGTGATGCGGGAACGGGTATAGATTCGTTTTGTATCGAACAGTCCTTTTCGTCATTCAGTCAATTTTGACGCGCGGTTGCTGTTTCACAGAATTGTCATTGAACAAAGCGAACATTTTTCATCTTGCTGGAGATGTATCGTTAAAACTCGATAATTCCATCTATACATATAAAAGGCATTCAGTTAAACGCAATGGGAGATGCGAAACTGAAAACTATATTACAGTCTTTGAGGCCCAAAATGTTATTATATACACTATGACTACAATTCCATTTCCGTTGTCGCCCTTGAGCCTGATCTTTTTACAGATTGCGAGAGTTAACTATAACCACGTAGCAGTGACATCCATCTCTTCAGCCTCATTACATCTGCCCGCAAGAATGACAACCGCAAGAACGCGAAGGTTCCAAAAAGGAAAAATGAAAACCACGAACGCGTTTAGCTCAGCCTACAAGGCGTAACTTCCGCTGATCTTAACTCCTCGTTTCTACGTTCCTCAACCACAGTCCATTAAAGCCAAAGGAGAACTTGCGAGCGATCTCGTATCTGCTACGTGGCTCGGTCGTAAACATTAAAATAATCCTTGCGTGAGTGAATACGCGTGCGCCGAGCTGCGGGAGATTCTCATCCCTTTCAAATGGAAATGCTGGATTTCTCTAGATATTAAAAACGCACGGCCATTAAGCCGCTCGTAACTACCCCGTCAGTGATATTTTCAGATGAACGTCCTCGCTCCTAACTCTTAAGACACGTCGTAAAACAGATAGCCAAATCAGACATTGCAAACATGTAACTGAATGATGTATAAAGATTACTCAATTTTCATTTAAATTATTTCATTAATATTCTATTATGACGATTATATTAGATTCTTCTATTTAAAGGACAATCTTATTAAAAGGTAATGGTTTTTTAAAATGATTTATTATTAAACTGTGTAGAAAAAATATAGCTAAATATAAAGAATGTTTGCCATATTATAAAATATATAAAATTTTAATAGATGACTGCACATTACAATGTTTACACGATAAAAGAAATGTGCATTTAGAATGTATTCTTTAAGCTAATATAAGTATTTTATTTTACTTAAAAATCTGCAATCTACTTATTATACATGTATGTATGATTGTATGACTTCTGATATAACCATGGCATTATATTTTATGATTCAATTCTGCACTAAAAAAAGGTTAGTTAATTTAAATATAAAATGGGCTTCTGAGACGACGAGGCACGTATACGTACGTACACATACTTGGAATCTCACGTTAATTTAACGCCGCCTTAAAACTGTGTCAATTTCGCGTTTTAACGAGCCAGCCGCAAATTAAGAAACACGAATTCCGAGAACTCATTGATAAAGCTTCGCCAGCAGGCAACAATTATTCAAACCGCTTTCGCTGAACGCTCCGACTTGCAGGCAATTGTCTTTTATGAATGCGAAAATTATATTTTCAATAAATAGTCATTTAAAAAACTAATCTAAGTGTTTAGTAAATCGAACATTAATACTATTACATTATACATGTACGCGTTGTATATATTTTTATAGATTCTGTCCATCAAGTGTATTTTTCGTAAATTAAAAATTCACATTTTATACATAATTTTCATAATAGGAATTACATCATCGTTAATGTTGCATTCATCACAGAAACAAATTAAAAGACACGATAATTCGCACCTACGATCAATTGAAACTAATTGGGGAACGACGAGTTGACGCGAGATGAATTTAACGAATCATAGAAGCTCATCAGGTTTCCACAGTTTCTTATTGCCGGGCCATTGTTGGTAAGCGATCATCGGCCTCATGAAAGAGCATTCGTTTAACGAGATAAACAAGCTGCTGGTAGATAGCGCATCACGACGATCGAATGACAAATGCCGGCGTAATTTGTGGACCGCCGCTACTGTTAACGCTGGGCTATCTATTCGCTTGTTGAAAAGGTTCTTCAACCGTGGGCGTATCGTCCGACTGAATTCGTTCTTTGACATTTTCTTCGCGACAAGATTGAAACATGAATACTATTGTGTGCTATAATGTGGCCATTCATAGGTAATCGCCAAGTGGAAATGGGTCGATACCTTTTGTACACAAAGAGGAGTTCAGGGAAGTTACGATTCTCTACAAGATTTTTTCAAGGTTTCAAATATTATAACAGTTTTTTTTAGGCAGAGATATTCTATGTATTATTTTCTAATGAGCGAAAAAATTTTTTTACGAAATCGTAGGGGATGATTATTCTTTCATCGAATTTCAATTTAGCGGGAACAGAAGCTTGAGGGTCATAGATTTTTAAATAAATGCATAGATTGTGATGTATCTTGCCACGCTAATGGCCCTAACTGACTCATAATACTACTAATTAAACTTGATTGCAGCGTTCAATGGGTCAGCAAATGGGGTTCCGTATAAAACCTGCCCAACTTGGACCGGGCAAAAGAATTCGCGACAGAATATTGAAATGCACTGCAATTGCAATAACATCAGATTAAGATTATAAACTAACATTGAACTGTAAATTGAATAAACCGGCGTGCCTAGTATGTCCGTTTTGAAATCGAACTCCTCATTATCTCGCGCTTCTAATATTTTAACTCTCACGTTCCAGCGGAATTCTTGGATTATCTCACTGAGAAACGGTCGTTGCATCATGATAACAACAACGAAATGCTTATCAGGCAGCAACGCGGTCGCGTACATGCACCGCCGCTTATCTTACGACATTTCTAAACGTTTTTCTAGCAAACACAGTCATTCTAGATTAATGAATTAGTAAACTATCCTAGATCGTAATAAAACGTGTAGGCATGATCAATAATGACACATCATGTTTGAACTTGTTGCCTTAAAAATCAAATGCATAAGGAAATGTATGTATATTGCAAATAATCTATGCCAGTTGCATGCTTTGTAGCGTGGCCTTATCAACAAAGAGTTCAGCTATGAACGTGCAGGAAGAATTCGCGGTCAGAGCGTTTCCAAAGTTTCGACGAATAGGCCGCCCAAGCGCATAATTAAATACTGGCATTGAAAATCATAGTAGGTTTTGAAGAAGGTCCTCCACAGTCTCGAAATGGCAATAACCAGCTATGTACGCATGCAAAATCCCAACCTATTTGACGATTCTCGCCGATAACTGAAACCTTGGATTTGTACTCTTATCGTTCAGAGTAATTCGTCATTCGATGTATCGAGTAATTCGATGACGTGAAACGAATCCGCGAGGACGTAGCTTTAAATCGCACTTACAATATTCGGTTTTCTATACATATGTTGAATTATAAGGTGTATAACGTTTCAGTAAAAGGTGTTCGAAAATACTATGTTCATAAAAAACTGTTGGAATAGTAACGTTGTACTTCAAATAAGATAGTTTTCTATTCATTATTAAATTCATACGATCTAAAATTCCTAAGTTAGAAGTTGAAAGAGTCAGATAATCTAAAATTGGATCGTAAAACAAAGAAAATCCAAGAGGGTCTTTTAAAAATTGAACAAAGCAGCTATCGCTAGTCAATTGTTCGTTGAACCATGCTCGTGAAATCGAATTGTATATTTGGCCAGGTGTACGTTATATGTATCGGGGCTGGATTATAACATAACACACGCGGCAAGAGTCTGTGCCACGGCCAAACATAGAATCGACCCCTAAAAATATCAAACTCGCGAGCCAAAAATACTTGGGCGGGACAAACCCATTCTACGAGGAAGATGACCCCACTGCATCTTCCTAATGACCGCCATTTCCAACCGTGCAACGAGTTAATAGAACAACAGCGGTCCACATTGATAATCACCCTGGGAAATGCCGTATATAGCATATGTATTAGATTAAGTTAGTGCATTTGAAATGTACTTCAAACATACTAAATTTAGTTTTTATAAAATATCAATACAAATAATTTACCAGTCTTCTCAGATATATTGAAGATTTGTTTAAATTCTGCTTTTACAGACTTACTATTTCCAATAATTTAACTGTTATTCAGTTTGTTTTCATTAATTTCTATAATCGTGTATTTTAAATATTTTAAGTATAAAACATGTTTGTATTTTTAACTGATTGTACAAAATACAGCGACGTATGTAATACTTTGGCGTATCGTTTAATTCGCTGTCTCTAACTTTCTTCGCTGATGTTTTCTCCCATAGGAATGCATTTCGACGAAGAAACGCGGTTTCACGAGTAGAAAAACTTACGCACCGGTCTTGTTTTATCCACGCTCGAGATAACTATGCTCTAAGAAGTGGGAGACAGGTGGAGGATACCAGAACTGGGGCAAGAAATTCGAGTAAATTGTAGTGAGAATGAATTGGCAGTTTTTCTATCGTACAATTAACAGGTGTTCTACCGTTTGAAAGTTTCCGTCGATTCCGCCCAGACGTTTAACAACTAACATGTTTTTTTTTACTGCTAATCTATCGCGTAGATATCCTTCTCCATGGTCTTTCTGTTGCGAAGTGCCAATTTATTTTTTTACGTTTTTCGCAACTCAAGTTGTTAACCATTTTTACAATTTTATGTTGAGTCATAAGCATTTAAAAATTTGTATAAAATACGTATTAGAGCGCAGTTTATTCAAGTTATTGCTACTGTAATTAGAATTTTAATTAACTTCCATGAAATTTCTTACTGCCATTCAAAAACGATTTGCGAACGATTTCTCGTGTCGTTTCGCATCCTCGAACGTGACGCAATGAGTGGACGAACTATTATTACATCAGGCCACGCGACGAGCAACAAGTATCGCAGTTTTTGCCAGGCACGCCAGGAACTCGGACCACGCAGGATTCCCTCGCCGAGTGCACGTGGCACTAATGCGTGCTTCGGCTTCGACGCGCGCGACCGCTCGCACGAACACCAAGAAGTTATGTACAGTTATTCGAAGGAATATAGTAAAGTTAAGATATCCTACAATTTATATTTTTCACTTCCTGTATTCCTCTGAATAATACATTAGTAAAAACATGAAAGACTCCTATCCAGTTTTATCTTCCTTTACTAAGTCTCGTTACTTGTCCAAAATCATTTAGTGATATTATACAGAATATGAATACAAATTATCAATAACAGAGAATCAATAGTGATTCTCACTAAGAACTATTTTAATACTATATAATTCTGCATTTAATGATAATTGAATAAATGCATACTAAATGTATAAAGAAACAAGGTATAGTCAGGAAGATTCTAATCCTTGATTCCTAATCGAAAAATGTAACGTGTTTCCCTATTATCATTTTTCGTTTTCCCACTTTCACCAGATGTCATTCTTTTTTCTAATACAAGCGACCCGAGTTCGCAAATTTGGGAACAATGATTTATTGGACTGACTTTTGGAAAAGCGGATTGTGACGCTCTTCGTCCTCGACACGTGTGTCGCTTTGTAAAAATTTCTACGCAGCTGTTACGTTGTTCATAAGCCCCGAATTCGTCTACCTACCCTTTGCTTGCGTAATATGCAACGCGTCCAGTGTTCGTTTTACTCGAGCGTAATTTTCGAATTTAGCGTTTTGTATGCATGCCGATTTTTATGCAAAATAACAGGCTCGTATTGTTAATTAAAAAAAAGTAATATTTACGGAGAAGTAAATTAATAATATATATTTCAGTTCAAATGTTTTTACATGTTATTACATTTTTCATATTTTTTTGCATATCAGAATGAATAAAATGTGCAGTTTTATTTGTAACACTTTTAATTATTTACTAGCTTGTCTTTGATAATATTTTCCACGAAGGAACGATAATATTAATTTAATGAGTCAATTTGTTGAACTTTTATGTAAGATTAAAATGTAATGTAAATTAAAAATTAGTTAAATTAAAAAATGTAAGATTAAAAATACTATTCAAAGAAATGAGAATATAAATACACACCGTGCGTATTAGTTTATCTCGCCGGTTCCCAAAGAGTCTCGCGAGTTATCGCTTATCAGTGAACTCCTCCTTTCCAGTTCTAAGCAACTACAAAGCACCACAATAACCTCCAGATCTTGATGATCTTCCACTACACATTTACAATATCAACACTTTCGCCGTTCAATATAATAACTCACTTTTGACAACCAACATCTGTCTTTATAAAACGATCCAACGCCACAGTAAGAGAGACAGTAATATTTGTAAAGATACAAATAAGTTACAAATTCAGTTTTAGAAATTTGCACTATATCACGGTGCTAGATCGATTTAGAATAACAATTATTAAAGACTATGAAAACAGAATTTCCTGTACACGTTACGACACGCCCTGGCACGAGTCACGAACGGTGATCCACCTGCCTCGATCGATCCTCGACTCGACGCGTACTGCTACGATCCCTACTAGCGCTGTCCGTGTCCGATCGATCCTCCTTCGACTCAGAGCACGTGACCCCGGCCTTCCTCCTCCAGTTTACCTGTGTAGGCTTCATCCGTGCGTGAGTCAAGCATCGGATTTTCGAAGAATACTCATCCACTGAAAGATCTCCAGCGAAGTTAATCGCTTTCACATATGTAGACAGTTATCAGCTGTCCATCGATCGACGAATTGATAAACATTGATTCGATTATATTGTAATCGTTATGTTTGATCTACCGATCTTTCGATGAGCAGAATAGCTTAAATGGCTTGAAGAAACAATCTGATTGTGGCCAATTAACTGTCAAGTAACTTGGAATAATGGTTCCCAATAACACACACATTAGTCACCAGTCGATACAAGCCTGATATCCTAACAAAACATTTTACAACTAATTATCCAAACGTGAACTTTCGTTTGTTCAATATTTCCCCAGTGACCGAGCTCACAGTAAAATGTGTAGGTAGGTACACCCGGACGATTCGTTTTGGAAGCCCTTCAGGAACGACGAAACCGGTCTACCGGTGAAGCCCCAGGTAGGTTCAGTTCGATTCCAGGCGGAGGATCCGATCGGATGAGCACGCGACGAACCGGTCCTGCGGGTCAACCCTGGTTTCTCTTATCGCTCACGAGACGTCAAGAACTTGGAAACGCGATTGTACTTAGCAATACTTGGTCGACGACGCGCCACGAGGCTGCTTAACCAGACGACTAATTCGAACGTGTTAGGTCCACGAGGAACGGTCGTAAGCTGCTGGTAGTGGTGGTGGCACCCGTGTGTGCGAGTAGGAGTGACGTCGCACGAAGAGGGAGAAGGCCCGGTCCTCGCCACCCGCACTAACCGGACAATGAAGAAAGAGAGAATAAGCGAGGAGGAACGGAGAGAAGCGGAAAGTCGTTCGACTCGTATAGCCGGCCAAGAGCCGTGTTGCTCGCACGGAGAGATGACCCCAGAGATGGGACTAGCGCTCGCTGGGACCCCAAACCGAATTACGCTACCTTACATCGGTGCTACCCAATCTGGACCAGATAACCAGATGAATCTATTTTCAAAATACATTTTCAAGTCTTTAGGCAATCATTTGAAAATTTGAATAAACTATCTTTTTTTATGTGACTGGTTTTATGGCATATTGGAATCTCAAATCATATTAGAGCTTCAAACGAGGACTAGTAAATGAGCTGCTCTCATTTTTAAGAATCTTGTAAAATGCCACATTCAAATGTCAAATAGACAGGACGAAAGTACTGAGGACATGTTACGATATGGTTTACTCTATTATGTTATTATGACACCAAAGCCAGTTTTTTTGTACACTGCTACACCGAGTGAGTTATGCGTTACGACACACTTGAAAACAGGATAATTTACTTTTATTTTAAGCATTTATGTGGCCCGTAAAACACTTGGCATCGGACCAGGAGTTTGAGACGGTTGTAAAATTAACGTTAAAATAGGGAACGACGCTCGTCGTGAACGTTTCGTCACCCAGTTACCAATTTTTCTCTTCTTTGCCTGTTGATTTTGATGGAACATAACCCACTTTCACGGGTCCAGGAATTTTAGGCCAGCTTGAAAATTATATTCTCAGGGATTAAAGAAGATGCTTTTGTGGCGATTGATGAGAACCATTAGAAGTTGAAAAGCTTCCTGTGTTTCACGGCTATGTTATTTCAGTATAAGAACGTGAAATACATAATGGATGCATTGTTGAATCAGATAGAGATAAAACTAGTATGCATAACTTGATTATATTCCTATATACGCGTATATTCATAAGGTTAGTATGCATTAGGAAACAATGAGATTTTAGAAAAATGAAGAATGGTCTACCACTTACTTCAATTAATATTCCCATATTTGTGAAAAAATAACTGCTTATAAAAAGAATTGTTCGGCTCAGAGTAAGCGAAAGAGTACTGCATGCGCGTGAAAGTCTTCCGAAGGGCACGTTAAAAGCCGACATAGTTCCAGGTCCCCGAAAACGCGCGGACGACCCTGAGGAAGAATTGAATGCCACGGAGGAACGGACAATGAGTACGCTCGCGCTTACATATGCCGAAGGTTCCAGCTGACCACGGTTGGCCTTTGTCATGTTAATGACTAGAAGACACATTTCCGAAGCTGAAAGTTGCACCCATTCACGGATTGCGTGACATGTAATTACTTCCTATCCGAACAACGTGTATACGTATACATAATGCGAGCCGACACTAGATCAGTGAGATAATGGGGGGAGATGTAATTTTGAGGTATAGATGTAATTCGAGTATCAACAGAATTCTTACTCCTTTGATTATTGCGAGAATGTTAACAAAAGGTGAAACGAAGAATACAGATCCATTTAGACGTTTTTTGTATCCTAATTTAAATGCATTAATGATTACGAAATAATATGCGAAAGATAGAATATCCACCTGTGTGAAATATATGTTGTGCATCGTCACAAGGGAAAGGAATAGTGAATAATTACTCGGGGCATTAATCTGTTAAGAAACATCGTCGACACGAGCAAACAGATATTACGGAAGACATGACTCGCGGCGTGCGTCATTCGGCGATCCGGCGAGAGAGTCGACGGGTTCGTTAGTCTGGCTTTCTGGGAAACTTCTCGGAGGTCATGACTAATCCACTCCGGCGCGGAGGAAACGGTACGTCTTCGGCATTAAAATGCATCGTGCGTGCGAGCAAACACGCCGAAGGCCCCCGCGGCTTGCTTCCGTTTAAGATCAATAGACGCGCGTGAGCGACGAGTGTAATTACGTCGGTAAGAGCCGAGAGCGCGAAGCCGAGAACCCATAAGCAAGTTCTTCGCGTTACGCTTTATTATTATGCTCTTCCCAGAATTTGAACTCGCTTAGATTTGTGCAGAGTCGCGATTTATCGAGCAGCCGACGTTCTCGTCTCCGCCATATTACACTCTTAAGTGTAGCAGGAAATCTGATAACTATTACAAATTAGTAACCGTCATAGACTCATTCAATTGAAAAATTCTAATAACTCGTGAGATCACAATTAGATTTGTGCAGAGTCATGACTTATCGAGCAGCGAGCGTTCATGTCTCCGGCGTATTACACTCTTAACTCTCTTAAGTGTACCGGGAAATCTGATAACTATTAAAAATTAGTAATCGTCAAACTTTAAAAAATTATGAGACCAATCGTTAAACCTTTAAAAAATTATGAGACCACGAGTCTCAAATAATTACAAATTTTTTTTCAATCAAGGCGCTCATAAAACTGGATGACTAAAATGATCTCAAATGAAACGAAATTCGATTTCCCGCGCGCGGCTGAACGAGATTATGACTATGACATCATAGTGGAATGCACGGCATGAGTCACGCGATACCACGCTCACGTTCTTTCGACGGTGTGACGGATTCCAGTTTTTTCTCGCATTCGAAGAACCACCGCCTCATAGATAATTCAGTCGTTTTCATGATCGCAGCAATAAGCAATAACGTGCTGGGAACTCTTATCTAAGAATAATCGATATAATAGCTATTTACGTATGTATACGCGTTAAGGTTTTCGAATTAGAATTTAGATAAGATTTAACGTTCGTAGTTTATACGATAACAGTTTCTAGCAGTAAACGTAGAAATATATTGTACTTAATGGGAGAGAATCTATACATATAGCAAGAATCAGCGTAAATTGCTTCTGACTGTGACAGAGTATGTGCTAAGAATGCGAATTTCAAAGCGTGTACGGGCAAGACTATTTAGGGAAGACAAATTTGTTCTTGGCTGCCAGGAGTTTTATGTAAATTCAAGCCTTCAAATTCAAAGTTAGACTATTATGCATGTCGTTTTCGGAAAATTAAAATAATTATTATAAAGACGATTACAACAAACAATTATACAAAGCTAATAAGAATATAAAAACATGTTCCTTAAAGAAAACCTTTCCCATTAGATTCAGATTATTGAAAATACGGATACCTAATATAAAAATCCACGTTGGTTTATCAAGGTAGTCGCGATTTAGCGATCGTCGATCTCTAGCACGAATTTCCGCGTTCTCTTGGATCCCATAACAAAGACGCGCACTTTACGTCACGGTCGCAAACGAAGCACAATGACAGCTTAACCAGACCCGCTGAAAGTAAATTCCGGTTCTCTACATCGCATCGCAACGTGACATACCTCGTAGCGATCTTTTTCCTCAACGATTGTTACATAAATGACAAGCCATCAGTTACTCCTAAGCCAATACATCCTTAATCTCTGATGCGTTCTGTTCTCGATGTTCTCATGCATTGATTACAAAATTTGTTTCATTAAAAAGGCGACGTGAATATCTTGCAACGAATGAAAGTATTTGTGGATTGCTGTACAGACGAAATATTAGTAAGATTGTAAATAAAATACATACATTTGGGGAAATTTTCTTACTATTTCTCACACAAATACACGAGTTAGTGTGACGTAGATTTTATTCTGATTTATTTGAAGATAGTGAAGAATTACCGAGCTCGGTCAAAAAGATAAACAACGATAAGGTACGGCGTATCATTTGTCAAACGAGACATTGTCCTGTGTCGACCATGTACAAGTTTTCCTCCAACAGCAACAGCCTTGGTGCATGCTTCAAAATGCGTTTTTAATGTATTCACACGTTAGCACCCTGTTATAAATCTCTGACAGTAATAAAAAGATTCAAATGCATTCACGTAATCGTTTTGGCTAAATAATCACTAAACCTCACAGAAAATGTAAATAACATCTAATATTAAAGAAAATATCACACGTGACATGGAAAACCGTGTCCTGAATTTTGCTGTGAAATTCCAGCAGGAGAAAACGTGACCCGATGATTACTAGAAACCTGATTGGCTTAGAAGCGGATTCGATGATGGTTTTTCTCCGGTACGAAACAGGCGTGTGCTTCGCGTTTGTTATCCCTTTGGGAACGCGTGCTGGTGCCGTTAACGCGTACCGTATTCCAACCGGATGTCATGATGCGGTTTGCCTTATTGTAGCCGGTGTATTAACGTTCATGCGGATGTTGCTGCCAAATCGGACGAGTGACGTTAACCGAGCCGAATTATCGTGCAACTGCAACCGGGCCAGAGAATTCATCTTGCTCGCTCGCGTGTTCGCGATCCGTTATGCATTGTTGTAGAACATTAATTATATAATTGATTCTTACATTAAATATAGAGAGCATCGAGTGTGTGCATGTTTTTTAACTATTAGGACTTATGTAATGTTGAACATTCATGTAAAAGGTCAGGTATTATTTCTTGTTAATTGCTAATTATATAATCGAATTGGAATGAGTAACCAGCTCTTAGTGCCAGAAATAATAATTTTTTGCCACGTTAGTTCTATGGACCTGTTTGCAATGGCACTGATAACGTTGATCGAATTAGGAAGGAAGGTTCAATCAGTGGCGTGCACAGTTCAATTGGCGGAGCAGTTGTTCGAGAAACGGAAGATCCGGATTCAAATGTCGGTCATGTAATCGAGATACCGACTTCCTCTTTTCCAAGTCGATAGTCAAGCGCACTTGTTTTGCACATTCGAGATACGGGATCGAAGTCTGGTTTACGTCAACTGTTCTGAACTACTTCACTTTTTACAATATCTGTTGCCTTCGTATTGCACAGTGAGCAATTCACAGTAGAAACCACTTTAAATATCGGGTCAGCGGATGCCATATTAGAAATAAGATTACAAGCGTTTCAATGCCAGTGGAAAGCGACACTACATTCGTACTTATATTTTGCAATGTGCAGCACGCATACACTACGTTGTATCATTCGCATCTGGACTTTTAATCAGCCAATAGGCTTGTATCTATGAAATGACTAACAAAACCAAACGATCCAAGCCGAAAGATTTCCTAAATGCAGGTCGCGCAGATAAAGCCTATTTATCGAAAATTCCGAACCTACGACAAGCGAGCTCTTTTCTGAATGCGTGTTAGGGATTGGGAAGATTGTGTTGGAAACACGCGTGTCCGCTTATCAGTAAAAACGAACGTAACGTCGTTGATAAGGCTGCTACGTTTGTTGATACAACGCGACACACCGACCTGATATCATGTTAATGTACAAACCGGTAGTTCTCTGTTGGTGATAAATCATTGCACCAGAGACCTTCTCAATTATCCCACGGTTCATGGTACGTAATCGTTCAGGAAGAAAAGTTCAAATAAAATCAATTCCTTACCCATATAAAAGTTACTTGAAGTTGCAAGTGATTTATAAACTTTATTATGAAGTAGTAGAAAACTGGACTGTTAGCTGGTTTCAAGATAACATTTTAATTTCATTAGAGTACAGAGTTATTTGTATAATAGCAAATTTGTAAAATACTTCTTTTGATAAAATCAATAAATTATAAGCTATTTCAAATATCCTATTGACTAATCATGTATAATATATTGATATTGTTAATAAAATGTATAACATAATTGATGGACACACTTAATAAATAAGTGATGGTTGTGGCTGTCCTGAAAAGTTGCTAATTCTTTCCCAAAATTCTCTCACTATTTTATCCTGTATATTCACAGTTAATGAAAACAATGACACTGTTATCAGCTCTATTCCCTCATTGTACTAGAGTTGTACAACGTGTAAACGGACGGTAATAATTAAGAGGCTGATGATGTTAAAGTACTCGCGTCGTTGAATCTTACCTTGCTCCACTTTCCACTCGTTCGTCGCAGAAAGCGACGATGTGCGATTATTAGATTACAACATCGAGCTCGGTCTCTGTTGTCGTCGCGGGAAGGGTGTCCCCGACGCGATGCGAACGTTGCGTCCTCGCAATCGCGTTACGTAATCAAAAAACGTGATGAAGTTCGCAAAATTCGTCGTTCTCGAAAATAGGTAATTTATCCCAAATTCATAATCGCGTATATTATAATGCACCGTAAGATGTGATATATGATATTTATTAGGAGTCTCGATAGGCGCTCTGTCTTCAAACTTAATATTAGACCCAGAACTATTAAATTGGTTCGATATGAATTTGTAATAGAACATTGCATGACACGACAGCATAATTCCGATAAACGCAATCATCTGGGTTGCAATCGTCGAGCCAATGATAAAAACTGCATTAATGAGCATGCATGCAATACATACTAAGTGCAACAATAAATAAGATGCATCGTCCTTCGATTTTCAAGTAGATTCTCGTTAACGGTGAAACCTCTGGATGAAACTAGAAACTTATATGTGTAATACGATGAAAATACGAAGCGGTTGCAAATAAATGGAAAAAGAAAATGAAAGGACGTAATTATGTACAAATTGCTAACTTACCGTGGGCCATCTGAAAATAATAAACTCACCCAAAAGGAATGGATCGACGGTGTTTTGAATTTCGGTAGGAGAAACCAGGGGTAACGCAATCTCGTTGACAACGTTCCACTCGCATGCACTTCCACTTATTAAACGACAGTAATAGTGATCTCACAAGAACGGAGTATGTCGCGAAGATTTACTATACAAATCTCGCAAGTCGGATTTAGATTGATATTGAGTTACTTTTCTCTTGTTAAATCAACCCTTTATAACACCGTGTGATTTCGATCATTATCATACAATTTATTTATAACAATTAGGAATTTTTAATTGATTTACCATTCGATAAAAATTAAGCATCTTTGTCATAATTAAATAAAATTCTGGTTATAGAGGGTTACATTAGGTATTTCTTGCTTTCTTTTCCTTGTCATGAACATCTAGAAATTTAAAAAAAGGAAATAGATGGCAATGTCGTTTCGTTAAACAATTAGCTTGTCAAGCTTTAATTAAAACGCAATTCGATTAACGTCGAGCACTTCATGGAAACAAGTCGGAAAAGCAAGCTCGTCAACAGGATTGGGTGCGGTGAAGAGAAAAGAGGGAACAAGAAGAGAACGAGTGACGAAAGCTCGTACGGACGTACAGAAGCGACAAAAAATAATTCAAGACATCGCATACATGGCAGCATAACGTTTATTATAGCACACCAACGATATCGATATAACGCTCTATAATTCGCATAATGTCATATGTATAGGTAAATACTTGTAGCGTGTGTCGCCCTATCGTCTATTTAAATAGATTAGGTTCTAGCTAATTCAGTTGCAAAGAGTATACTCGTCTGCATTTTACTCGTCTCGATTACAATAGCTAGACGGAAGCGTTTAACATAAAAATAAAATGTGTCCAAATCAATCGTAAAAAAAACTATCATTTACCAGGAAGGAATAGAGTTCTGGGTAACAAGTCAAAATGCTTAATCTACGAAGTTTTTATGGTATATAGAGCTTTAACTCGTGGATAGCTTCCGTTCTCGATGTGCGGAACTATAGCAAATATTTTAAGCTTCTTTACTTCTTATTAAGAGTTGTCTATTATTAGTGGACTGACAATTAATCTTGCTTTCATTTAATCTTGGCAGTAATGTTACAGTTTGTTAACTTTTCATATATCTATTAATGCTACTGTCTAGATAGAACTTCAAGTTTAAAATAGGGCAGGATTTTTGTATCTGCGAATTGCGTTAGCACAAAGTAAAGATAAGAACATCGAGAAGGAATCGATCTACGGTTATCTAATTACACCACTGCACCCATTTGTCGAAGAGATATTTTTAATTGGGTGGAACTTTAAAATCTACAACGACGATATTTCTCCATCGCATAATAGAAATTCCACTCCTGATTTAGCAATATGTTTTTTGCTTCTTCACTTTTTAAGTTGTACGTCTTTCTTGCATCAATTGAGAGGAGAAAATAGTCGTTACATAATTTTATAAGATTCATGGAACGTGTATAGTATAGTTGTAGGTTTGCACGAACTGTGATTTTCTATTAATATTATAATGTAGAGTGGGCCTGTATTACATATCAGGGTCCATTCAAGACGAACAGTGTATTTACACAATAGTGTTACCAACGTATCTGGTAATTGATAAATGTATGTATATAGGAAGTAGATAGATGTATGTATACATGTATCACGTATATTCTATCCAAAAAATAAAACAGAAATAAAATATTATATATAATAACCTCGATAAACTTTTCATACAGATATGTCATGTACATAATGCGCATAACGACTCGTATATACAGGGTGTTTGTAAACGAAAAACAATACTTGGAAGCGGCCACTGTTTTTTAAGGAAGAACCAAAAAATTCTGTAAATGATCTAAGACTGATAGTTAATAATAAAATATTCAATTTTTACATAATTCTTGATTACGTAGAACTACGTCTTACCTTAGGATGTAAGAATAAATTAAAAAAAAGTCATCCCCTTTTCCCCTTATTTTTAAGCTAGTAAAAATAGCAGCAACAGAAACTTCTTTTCGATTCTACGAACAAATACTCTGGAAATAAAATGCAGCTTCCTACGTCGATACCGTAAATCAATTGCTAAGGAAACAAAGTGATGCGTTTAAAAAATATTACGCCAGAATAGAAAATAATACCCAAACAACGACTACCAATGCACTTGAAATAATTTGTAACAATACTGTAAATTTATTTATATTATTTTAAAAAATGTGAATAAATGTTTCGAAACAAAAACTGTCTTCCAAATGACGTTCTTACTTTATGTTCTTAGGGATACATTATATTGTTAGCCGTAACCAACAACGAAAATATTAAAATGTAATAAGCAGTATTTTAATTTCTGCTAAATTAAAAATATGTGCCCGTCACACGCTTCCAAATTCCAAGACACTTTCCCAAAGACACCCCTTATATACCTGCGTATACATCACAGTTAACTGACTAAGTAGTATATATATATAGATAATAATCTAAGGAACTATTGAAACACTAATACATAGCATACTGCAAGAATGCTTAGCATTTTTCTTTGCCATTAATCGCGACTCTCTTTCCATTGGCTGAACCAGAAAGTGACGACTTCCGGTTTCGGCTAGTACGGAATTGTTCTCTTTTCTCCATGTGTTTTATTATGTTAAAGAGGTTTAAGGATCGTTGGAGGTGTATTCTTAATACCCGTTGCATTTTAATGCGAGATCTGATAAACTTATTACATTTCTCTGATGGACGTCAGAATTCCTAATGTTAAAACTCCATTAAGTATTGTATATCTTCAAGCAATCTTTTTATCTTGACACTTTGGATATATTGTGATGTTCTATTCTGTTTGTTCTTCATAATTCTACATATATTAATCTTGTTTTAGTCTTAGCACCGAATTGTCTTTTATCGTGTAAGATTTGAAAGGTTCATTCTTGAGTGCGATTTTATTGATTCCAAAAATTTCTAATAGATTTAAGGGCATACATATTTATTATATCCTAACAAGAAAATCTAACCGAACCCACAAAATTTCGCATCGTATTTATTAAATACAATGTTACTTTAGAACATCCATATTTTAATTCTAAAGTTTGCAAACCATTCGCCTGGAAGTAATTTACACAAAATATGAACAAAAAAATTGGAAGAGTCAAACGTAGACGAATACCATGGGGCGCCTGTCGACCCGAGTGACCGGTTCCCGTTTCCTGCGTTCTGGAGGTAAACACGTTTCAAAATATTTGCGTTCGATATCTTTCCGCGTGTACAAATCTCCTTTTCACGATGAACCTTTACACATTGATACACGGCGCGGCAACGTCAACGTATGCGTAAACACCCGTCATACGGAAATATTAGTTCAACCGTTCGGTGAGTTGGCGCGAAGCGCATGGGATGACAATACAACACGACAAAAAGAAAAAATGCGGATTGTGTTTGACAAAATTGGAACGCTACCGAAGAATGAACTTTACAAATCGCTGCATCGAATCAGAATCAAAAACAGACATTCTAACTCATCAAATAAAAATGTTACATGATGAGAATATGTATAATGTTCATCTTATATCCTCTGAAACAGTAATGAAATAGAAACTATTCTGGTTTATAAATTCTTTTGTGAATCGACGGACGCGTTTTACGGTCTCCATTATTATACGTACAGATCGTTCCTATAAAAGATGGCCCTCGTGGAAGAAACAGTCAAAAGAATAATTTTGTGTTTTAATTAGGAACACAACTCGAAATCTCATACTCTTAATAAATACTAATACTACTGTGCCTCTAGTATAAATCTTTTATTTTCACTGATTCATATCTTGAAGAGACCACCTTTCCCAAGAATATCCTCCACTATCTGATTACACTATGCCATCCGGTAATACACACTCATATATGGGTTTGTGACAACTGACTGGTTTCCCCGGGGAATGACGATTGCCCTTCGGGCGAACGTCGTCAGGCATACGGTCAAAATGAGAAGAAACAAAGACGTAACACAACGATTATGCATGTACACGTGGGCATAAAGAAGCGTCATGCGGTGCAGCCAAGCGTGCGTTGCTGTTTACCTGCAAACGGCACATCCCCGAAGTATTCCTCGACGTTGTCCGTCGACATACTCTTGTCGGATAGGGACACGCTCGATAACGATCCGCTGCTAGCGTCCAGGGATCCGCCGGCCGGAAACTGCAATAAATCCTCGTCGGTTTCCGTTTCCATGTCGCGGGACCGTCGTTTGTATACCTGCCAACAAGTAACACCCTGAGTTCGCTATATTTCTCTCTCTCTCTCTTTCCCAACCGATTTCGTCTGCGTTAGATTTAGTTACGTTTATCATTTATTTTTATAAAAATATATTTACGGTAAAAAGTGTTTAACGAAGTTCACAATAACTTCAGCTTCGATTACACGAGTGACATCGAAAGTTAACCGATTTACGATGAAAACGTGGTTATCCCATTAATTTTCAACAATTTTTCCCATTTCCAGATTCATCGCTTTTGGAACGGTAATACGGTTCGGAATTATTAAAATAAAAAAAGTGGATCAGAAGTGACGTTTCCCGCAGTAACGATTACAAACGATACGAGAGATTTATATCTCCGCGCGGATCGAAAGCACGCTCGTGCTGGGCAAATAAAAACGATTCCAATCCGATAAAAATTTACCGGAACGGATCACTTGATACGATTATACGAAATAACCTTTATAAAATATGAATCGTGTACACAGTACCGGAAAGAGATATGCGCCGCGTGTACGTATTTGTATGCCAACCTTCGATTCGCAATTTAAAACGTGTCGCGTGTAAGAATTATTGAAATTTCGATTCACCGGATTTAAACTGGAAGCTCGTATCTTCATATATTCAATCCTCGGTTTAAGTTCCAAGTTTTTCTCCAAGATATATCCCATGCAATTTCTTTCACGTCACTTCGTTCTATCATCGTTCATCAAACTCGGAGTGAGACGATAAATTAAATCCGAAATATTATGCATGCAATTCACAATTTCTGAGAAAGTACATTCATCTCTCTCTTGCTCCAAAAGCCTTCTCACAATTCTAACTTCAAAGACGTATGCACCACGTATGCACGCGTTAAAGAAAAGTAGTCTAGCACGTACCGGACGCAACGCAAGCGCGAGGAAGCTTGAAAGGCGTTAAACACAAGTGACGAGATAAGATTTCGTCGCGACGACGCGATCGTCGTTTTGACGCAATTAAAATTTGACGCTGCCAGAGGTGGAATAGACGCATCACCGCGATACCTACGGGCGGAAAGCGTCGCTACAAATTCGTGGATTTCTCTGGGGGGCGAGAGAAGCAGAGAACGAGCGTTTCCGTCGAGGAGGAGTCAGACAGGCATAGAAGCCGAGAGCTTCATTATTCAAAGGGTGTCGGCGTCTTGCATTCTGCCGCTCTGTTGGATCCGCGGAAGTTGACGGGTGTAAAGCAACCATCCGTGAGCGGTTCCTCCGCCGCCTTCTCCACCTCCGACTCGCTCACTGTTCACCTCTGCGTTTCCTCTTTTCTTCATCGCGATATCTCTCTTCGTTCAATCTGTCATTGATTCGAACCGATTGCTGCCATTCGTTTATCAACCGACTATAAGATTAACTTATTTCTTTTACTTACTTATTAACTTTCTCACACGAACGTTCTCCCAAATGTTCCTCTGTTCTTAAGATTCATTCAACTAATTTGACTACACAATTTTTAATCAAGATATGCGTTTACATATTAATCGTTTATGAAATGAAAAAGTGAAGAATTAAGATTGTGTCAGAAATGAGAGAGACTTGCGAATCCACAGAGAGCGCAAGTTGCAAGAAACAACTCGGTGAGGAGGAAGCGTTAAAAAAAAGATTGGAACGGAAACGCGCGAGTACATTGATAATTAGAAGATCGCAACGGGGTATGGACGTCACAGTCAACAGATAGTTCCAGTTTCCTGTGTCACAGAGGCACAACCTTTGCCTCTGTAACGCCCGTGGGAGACGACTAAATTGTGCCGAAACATCGGCTGTGTCTCGACCGGGGTTGATGAGATTTACGAGCGTCAATCGAAATCGAGGTTGACTCGTTATCGCCCAGTCGCGACCCCGTGACTTGCCAATTACCGTCCGGCTAGATTGCCGGATCTATATGTACACGCGCGCACACGCGGACCGTGAACGTTCAACGAAATTGCATGTTGCAACTTCGTTTCCCCGTTTCGCGTACTGTAGTTTACCTAACCCATTATTCATTCCTTTTTCTTATGTTAAATCTAATAAAACAGATAAAAGTAAGAGAATTGTTTGAATTATTTGTTATCACAAACAGTCTTTCAATTTCATTCGAAGTCCAAATCCTACCAAGATGATCATTTAAATTCTTTGAAAAATCTAAACAGATAAAGCGCAGTCCATACGCGTAATTTCTCAGTCGATATCCGCAGCGAAAGAACCGCGAAGATCCACAGCCATCAGCCGTTTTCGGAGGTAACCGAGAGCAAAAGCGTTTAGCGTTATTCGACTCTTCTAGTCGGAGGATATATTCACTATACGATATTTCGTGAAGCATGCATAACCGCTGAAAGACACGGATTGCGAACGCGTATAACAGCCAGCGGAAGAGAAGTGGCGCCGGTAAGGAAAGGAGGCTAAAGCAGAAGGATACGATGAGACCTCGAAGATGTGAACCGGCGAGGGCAACAAGCGCAAGATGAGGAGAGGATGCCACGACCTGGGTGATGGTGTGCACCTACAGGGGACGCGAGGTAGACGTATAAAGGAGAAATAGGAGGCAGAGCGTGCGGCGTATGTTATGGATATCCATTCGCGGATAGGAGACGAACGTAGTCAGTTTCACAGCAGAACGATCACAGGATGACGCGGCAAACGGCGGGAAACGAGCGATACAGGCTCGCGAGCTGAACAGAGATAGAGAGAGCTCCTTGCAAATCGCATCACAGATCAAACACGGCTTGTATATTAAACGTAACCTGTCAAGGCATCCCGTACGCGACTGCTTATCTACTGTCCAACCGGCGAACAGAGCCACGATCTGAACAACAGCGCATAAGTGGCTTTTTTACTAAGATTCTTCCAGTAAATGCTGCAGTAACCGTAGAAGCATCACAGCTTGTCGATGTCGATAAGACAAATGATTCTTGACGTTTCATCGCCTTGGAAACTGATCCTACGAAGCAGTACTTTCGCGGCCCCGCGTACGTTTGCTACGGGTGCGTCGCGACGCGGTGTTTGACGTCTCGGCATACGTGACACGGTTGTGCACACACGCGGATCCTGTACCCAAGATGCAGCCGAGCTTGCAAAATTGAACGCCCGCGAACGGTATGCCTCGCTGAAGAGCATGCGACAAATCGCGAAGACGTCTCTATATAGGCTGCTTAACATCCATTGGGAGGCTGTGATCGCGTACCGTGCGGCCCTTTGCGATTTAAGAGCTAATGTATCAACATTTGCGCGGAACACGAGAGAGTTCGATCTTTTTTCAACGCATCGTATCGATGCCTTTGGAAACGACATGATTGCATCTATTAAGACTGATTCACACTAGTAGTCACGTTTCGTTATGTTTGGTCTTGAATTAATCTTAGGTTGTGATCTGAATAATTGAATAATTGAGATCTGAACGTTTTTATTGGCTAGTGTGAAGCAGATTTTATCAGCTTTACTCGAAGACGATAAATAATAGAACACTCTTACCTGACTCAATGGACGAATCCTCTCGTGAATGGACTTCTCAGCCTGCATGGCGGAAGGCGGCGGATGATCGGGCGTCGGTGGTTGAGCGTAATGCGTAGGACTGGTGGGCAGCATCATTTGTACTCGTTTCAGGCGTTTATCGGTCGCCTCACGGCCTTCTGGCGCGGAGTGTTCGTCGTTCGCGTCGCGTTTCTCGTTGAGGAGACTCTCCTGGGAAGACTTGAGCATGATGAACGCCCTCGAGACGAACGTTTGCTGCTCCTGGGCGAATGTGTCCGTCTCGCTGCAGGGCGACTTATCCGCGCACGGGCTGCCCACTGGCTCATAGTCCTCGAAAGCGTGTCTACGCAACTTTCGTCGAGGATTCAACGTTTTAATCGGTCTATTCTCGTAGATCGAAGTGATGGCGACCGGCTCGGCGTTCATGTCGCGTCTCTCTTCCTCCGCGCGAGGGGATTTCATCTCGACGTACTGATCGACGCTTCTCGTCACGTGACGCAACTGTTCCCGGCGCTTCTGCAGTTGGTCCAAGTCGATGTGGCTGCGAGCACCGCTCCGGGCCATGTATAGGTACTCGTAATTGTTCGGGCCCATGGTGCAGTCCGCCGACAAGGACATCTGGGTCTGCAGATGGGTCGGCGAAACAGACAAGTTGCGCCTGGGTGGCTTCTTCGGCGGCGTTGGCTGTAAGCACCAAATCAATGCTCGTTCAAGCGTCGCATTACTCTAGAGAAGCGGGTGTCGAATAATCGTGTTTTTTCATTCGATAAGACTCCAAGAGAACTGATCCAATGCGAGAGAGCATTATTTAGACGATAATAGAACGCGCATCGCTGATAATAAATATGACGAACACGATACCAATTAAAAATCGAGATTAACAACGAATAAAATGAAACGTCGATAAAAAGGAAACAGCTGGACGTGAAGAAGTCCGACTAATGACTTTCCCGTTCCAATTATTAGACGTCTTTCGAATGTAATATTCGAGCGGTCGCGAACTGCGAAGCTGGATGTCTCGATCGAAGTAAAAATTGTAGCGTCAAGCTGTCGGGCCAATTAACCCGCGATCAATTTGTCCACGCTAACGAACTGTGAGGCGTAGAGATGATTCATTGCCGCGTTGCACGGTACGATTTTTCGCGCTGGAAAAAGATAGTCAACCCCCAATGAGGGGACGAACGGGAGAAAGTTGGACGCTTAAGAAGTAACAATTCCCTGTTCAAATCGAGATGCCGGTAACAATGTAGCAATTAATTAATCTTTTGAATTTAACAAGAAAGAAGAAACAATAATTGGCGTATGAATTTAAGAAAGAATAAGAGATTGATAAAACATGAATCTTGATCTTGAATCTTGATCCACTCTTTGATCATGTTTATTACAAAGAGACTTATTTCTTTTTCTTTACTAGAAGATTTGACAAACACTTCTCCGCAAAAATTAAGAATTAGGTTTCCTTAATAAACTATCAACTTCCACTTTTGTTCACATATTTCCACCAATTTAACACACGAGGAACAAATTCAACTGAAAATGCATAACAATTTTTCACAAAAATTTTCTATCAGTAAGTACGTAATAATTGTACACGTGAAAATCAATTAGGAGAACGAAAAATTTCGCTTTGAACGAACACTTAGCTCTCGCGACCTTCGTACAACCCTTCATGAAGGGTAGAGAATCTCGAGATACTCGCGAAAAGCGGGATGGGGTGACCTGACCGCGGCGGGAAGGGGGGAGTATTCTTACCGAGACTTTACTGTTGGAGGCGGGGCTGTGAAGAGAACTGGACAAGGGTGCCATTGGCAAGTAAATCCCGGCGGCGTTGGAATCGTTGGGCAAACAACGCCGATCCCGTGGGCTCGGTCCACCGACGCTGGAGGACGAGGAAACGCTCAATTGGTCCGACTCCCTGCCACCCCCGTATCCCGTGGGTAATGTCAAGGACAGATCCTCCGACACGAAGCTACCCTCCATTGTTCCCCGAGGTACCGGTGGCGTTTGGTACAGTCCGTTGTCGGAGCCCCTGCGCAACCAAACTCAACGTCTCAACGGGACCAACCTGATCACGATTATCTTCAAACACCGGATGCTTTACTAGATTCTTATTTTTGTTTCTTTTGTGTGGCGTGTAATGGGCATGTTAATCCAAGACATCGTGTAGTAGCGCTTTGGAAAATATAACAACTCAGATTAATTCCTTTAACATTAAGTTAGCAGTCATATAATTGTGAAATTCTGTTTATAATTATGATACTTTAAAATTGTCTGCTTGTTTTAAATTAATGTATGGTATCGATTATAGTAATAGAGAAATCCTCATTTTCATGCGTAATTTCAAGAAACATGGAAATCATTATTTTCGAAGGTAAGCATGTTTTAGTTGGATGATAAATCGAAAGCGCTACCACGGTGCAAAGCGTTTATATGATTACCGTGTAGTGTCGCGCTGTACTAACAGTATATTGTTGTTGGTGGTAAGTGTTTATCGAGTTGAGGGTGTCGGACATGGACATAAAGACGCTGTCGTAGACGGAACTGGGGTCGGAGTCCTCTGTCAGCTGGAGGGTCCTCCGTACTCCGTTCACTGGTCCCCCATTCTGCTCGTCTTCACTGAAATTCCCAATCCATTGTGTTCTATCGTCAGATTTGTCGCGAATCTATCGTCGCACATCGAGAAGCGAAGCAGCTTTTCCGTTCATTGCCTAAGCGCAAGGTTACATTTTCACAGGACACTAAAACTTGAACTTAAATAATCAGATCACGTAAAATCAAGCATTGTCATAATTTAAAAGTTACGATTTACTGCCATGTGAAAATGTACCTGAATAGTGCGATAACGCAAAAAGAGATCGTGCCACATCGTCAATTGCAATTTCATTTCATTTATCATCGAATGCTTTTAATTAATCGAACTCGCGTAAATTATTGAATGTACGTCTTGAATCTTACGATAACGAGTCTTTCATCCACTATCCTTAAAGAAACAAACCATAAAGAGGCGTCCCCTTCGCAACGATCTCTAACAATTAAGCGTACCAGACGCGAAAAGACTTGGACAGAATGGCCAGAAGTTGTTCATCGGTCAAGCCAAAGAATGGTACACAGATCTCGGAGTATCATCCTCAACAATGCGTAAGTTCGAGCGGAGACGACCGCGGGCGAGTGGCGACTTTTTAATGAGGCCACGTAGACGAGGTCGGGGGCAAAGAAAAAAGGGAGAAAGAGAATGAAAAGCGCATGGTAGGAGCAGATGGAAACAAGGCAGAGATGAATGAGGAACTGGCGAACCGCGATATACTCGCACGGAGAAAAATTTCCAATAGACATTAATGTGAAAATTATGTACAAATGGCAATGAATTTCTATACGTTGTAATAAATCATAAATTAGAAAACAATATAGTGTAGTAAAAATGATCATGATGTCAGTATAAATTAGATAAATAAAAATTCTCCATTACATTATGAATTGTGTGAACACGTCGCATTAATTCTTTCCTTTTTCGCAATACTACAAGATTACAGTGAGTAATTTTTAACGAAAATTTTTCTCCGTACGTAGGACGAGAGAGAGAGCAATGGTTATTAGTTTTATGCTGAGGGCTAACATTTACATTGTTTAACGTGATGGATTCAACTCGAGGCGGCCGAGCCGTAGCCACCGACGTCAAACATTGACGGTAGAGGTGAGGAGAGCTCTGGTACCAGGTTCCCTTTTTCCTCTATCCCATCCTCTCCCTCTTTCCCTCTTTCTCTCTCTCTCCTCTTTTCTCTTCCTTTTCTCATTCATTCGCCGTTCCTCTTTATTCCTCCGTCTCGGTCATCTTTCTCCGTCTGGTCTGGCCAACCAGCCGCGTTTAGCACTCGCGGAAAGAGAGAGTACCAATAGGGGTAACCCAGGGGTGAACGAGGCGGTCGGACCCACCATCGCCTGCCTACATCAAGAAAATTAAACCAAGCCAAGCGGTGCTTAACGCGCTGGGGCTACACGCGGCCGCGCCACTTCGTCCGACCTCTTCTCCACCGCTATTTCTGCTTCCCTTTTCGGTCCGAGGAACCTTTCCTTTCCTCTACCCTGCTCTACCCCTCCTTCGGTCGCAACCACCCCCCAAGTGGTGTGCAGTGCATCGGTACTAAAATGGTACCCAGCGACGCCCGCTAACCATCAGAGCACTCGCCACTCGCTCATTCACTCCGAGTTCGTGCCCGGTCCACGCCGTGCTTTTGTTTACTCGACATCTCTATATTAAACCGGGCACGGTTATGCACCCACCTATACTGGATACGTATCTCTTTCTAGAAAATATTACCGCGGCCTCCGCCTCTTATCCGATGCACCGACGCGATATTCTTTTCTCCCCGTGCAAGATAACGCCGCCCCGTACGAATGAACACAAATACCGGAGGAGCCAGCCGAAGCTTGGATGAGTGGAATTGTTCTTTCCTCTGATTTCTTTCTTGTCGCGATTTTTTTTTTCCTTTTCAGTTTTTTCTCCAGATAGAAAAGTATGCGCGATTGTTGCACGTGAATGTAGCGTGTATCGATGCGTTCTCGAGGGGTCGCTCGCTATTTTGCATCATTAGGATACGCCTGGGCTATTGTTAGTCTTTGCTGTTTATCGGTGTGGATATTCGAGCTAAGTCGGACACGTTTATTGTTTCGCGTGATTATTTATTGTTTTAGTAAAATGTGTCGTAGGGTATGTTTAGTGTTCCATAGACGAATCATAACTTAGCTACACGTTAGTACATGTATCACGCATTGAAATAAAAAATGTTTTCACACTTTGCGTCACATAACACAAAAAAGTAAATATGTACATTTAATTAATATAAATGTTAATATTCTTCGTTCCATAATTGAAAGAAATAAATAAGTGAATGGCTTGTTGCGGTTGTAGAAGCTCAGAATCAATTGCGAAAAAGTTTCACGGCGCTGAAAGAGAGCCGGAACAGCACCGAAAGCGATGACAGGCGCGATGAGGGGAAAGAGAGAGAAGTTGGTACTCACAGTGACATAACGGAAGTACCGGAAACGCGGCGATCGTCGTCTCGAGGCTTGTGATAGAACTGCCATTGGGTGGGCGACGTCCCTTCCGCCGGAGAGAGATCATCTCCCGGCCGAACGTTCTCGTAAGGACTGCCCAATGAATCGTTCCCCTGAACCGGAATCGGTGGCAAGTTCTCACTGTCCGCATCACTTTCCACTCCGGAGGAAGACCTGTGCCCTGTTTACCAAATTGTACAAATATATTACTGTGTGTCTGCCAATAAATGACAATAAGATTAAACAGACTTTGGTATGTGTTTCATAAAATTCTGAATTAATGGATTCATAATTGTGACTTACAATTAAAGTACTATTTAATACAACAAGTAGGAAATAATAAGATATTTATTAGACTTAAATCGAATGACATGTGTAACTTCTGAGAATTTTAATCCAATAGAGTGAAACCTTGTTAAATGACAGGGAA